>NC_022016.1:1095301-1184932 GCF_000317375.1 Microtus ochrogaster
AAAAATCAGCCCCAGTTCTTTGCATACCCAGCAAATATTCTACCACCAAGTAGCATCCCATTCTGTAGACAGGTTAAGTTTTGTAATTTAATTGTTATGTGATTAATGATTTATTGAAAAATTAGACTATTTTTATTGGCTTGGATTTTCTAAGTGTCAGGTTCTGTATATACTTTTTCCATTAAATAATACCTTGCTATTCTTTTCCACAAAATCTAATCTTTAATTTTCATAATTGACATAAAATTTTATTGTATTTTTAAATAACAGTTGATATCAGTTGGTAAGTGTATGGAGTTTATTGCATGTTCTTGTTTGAATAATTATTTTCATTTCCTTATGCTGATATTATTTCTGGAGGCTATTTGGCTAGTTTTTAAAATTATAGTATGAAAACTATACTATCTCATTTAATATCCAAAGGAGATCTTGAACTAACCCTCCACTGAGCTCCATGTGTTTCAATCAATATGTTTTTTTGTACACATATATTGTGAAATTACAGTTACAGGATGAAATACAGCATGTCTTTTAATATCGCCTTAAGTAACATTTTATATCTGGGTTTTTCAAAATATCTTAAAGCAAACTGAGAGCCTTTATTTTTTGTCATTGTTCATTATTTGTGATTTTATCATGAGGAGATATTGTTGTCTAACTTATTCAAAATTGTTATCATATAATATACTTTAATAATATTTTCCCATATGGTAGAATGGTCCTGTGGTTTTTCACAATTATTTTTCTTAATAAGTATTTTATTAATTATGTAATTGACTTTCAGATGCAAAAAAGGACATTTTGTTTTTGGTTTAAGTATTTTTTTACTATTGAGTGCTAATCAATTTATAATATAGCCTATTCATTTTTCTACTATTTAATTAGAGCTTTTGCACCCATTTTTAAGGAGAATTGTGTACTGAGTATAATAATTCCTCCTATCAAAGGAATAAAAATAAGTAAGGTAGTGAGACAAGAATGGGTAGGATATCTTTATTTAATTTGCCTTAGATTTTCAATATATAATTGACAAAAGTTGTATAAACTCTTGGGAAATAATGAGATGATTTGAGATACAGATGGACTATGTAAATAATTACCCTAATTTAATTTACACATCACTTTCTACACATAGTTATCGTTGTATGTATATTGTGTGTGGTTCTGGGCTACTTAAAATATGATTTATTAACCAAATTTCAAATAAATATGTCAGAATTAATAATGAACATCACCACACCACTTATTAGAGCCCCTGTTAGACTCACTTTTATAGCCAAAGCTTGGTAGTCTTTGATCAAAATCCTCTTTCTTGTGCTTCCTTTCAAACTTAGTCTATGCTTCCATTAACTCAATGATTCAAATTCAAGTACAGGTGAGGTGGCATATTATGTGTTTTCCTGTGTCTTCATTCTCTTATTTTTTATAACCTCACTGTTGCAAATGACGGTGTTTGTTTCTTTTCACGGGTAGGTAATAGTCCATAGGCATATGTGTATGTGTCTCTACACATACACAGTTATAGTCGATATGCATCAAATAGTGATACCTTTGTTCACTGCGGCCAAATATCTAAACTAACATTCTTGGGAGAATATTTTAGCTTTGTAGTGTAGAGGTTTCAGTCTCCGATTCTTTGTCAGCATTGCTTTCTTGAGGGTGGTCTTTAGTGGGTCAGAACTTTGTGGTGAACGTACCTGACAACTTACGCTTGTTCCCTTCCTGTCGGGCAGGAAGCAACAATGAGAGGAGTGGCTGAGGTCCTATATTCTCTTCCCCAGTGTACTTCAATGAGCTAACTTCCCTCTAGTAGCTCACCCTCATTCATTACAAGTTCTACAAATTCCAATAATGTTCCATGCCAGCAGCCAATTCCTGAGCCTATGGACTTTGGGAGATATTTAATATAAAATATCAATACCTACCAGTCTCACTTCCCTTGAGATCTTGAAGTAATCTCACAACTAAAACTTTTCTATTTTCAGTCATGGTGTTTTATATGTAAATATTATGACATGATTAGCATTTTCTTCTATGAGCATGGTGGCAAGGTTTAAGATCTATTGTTTTACAAAATTTCAAGTATGCAAGTTGATATAGTGTTATTATTGTCATGTTATTTGTTGTCATTATTATTTGTGTTGATGATCAAATTCAGGGTTTTTTTTCAAATATTTATTTATTTATTATGTATACAATATTCTGTCTGTGTCTGTCTGCAGACCAGAAGAGGGCAGCAGACCTCATTACAGATGGTTGTGAGCCACCATGTGGTTGCGGGGAATTGAACTCATGACCTTTGGAAGAGCAGGCAATGCTCTTAACCACTGAGCCATCTCTCCAGCCCCAAATTCAGGGTTTTGTATAAGAAGGGAAATTACCTTATTCCGTGTCCAATAAACTATTATTATATAAACCACTATGCTGTACACTGACTTTCTGGAAATAATTCTTGCTGAACAACTGAAACCTTGTATTACATGATAAGAAGGAGACAATTTTAGATCAACTGGTTCTGAAATCTGTGTTTAAAGACACAAGGTGAGTAACTAACTGTATGATAGTGGCCTCAAACACTGCATAGTCTAGTATAATAATCTCCCATGAGGAAGACTAGAACAAATCCTATTAAGGAATCATTTCTGCAAGTTTACTAAATAGAAGCTGATATGGTAGCTGGACTCCTGTGTGGTTCAATGGTACTTCTTCAAGGTCTTTTTTGGCCTCTACAGTTTCCTTCTACAGTGACACAGAGCTGGTTTGTATGGCATTATAGTATGACAGAAGTTACACTTGACTCATAGGTCATAAGAGGCATTGGTAGGGAAGTCTGCAATCACTCAATTTTGATATCAGTCACTCTGCCATAGAGTTGCACAGACATGCAAGGAGCTTCCATATGGCTCAGGCCCAAGCACAGATCACCACCAAATTGACTAGCTATGCATTCCAGCTCTTCCTACTTCCAAAATGCACTTGACACTCTTACCTTCTGGCTCAGGGACAATTCCCACGAGCCACAAGTCCCCAGGGTTATAAATCCAGGCACCATTTGTAGGTCAGTGTGCAGTACATTTATACACAAAATAGATCATTGAGTAAACTTGGCATATGAAAGTCCAAATCTTTTAAGTGGTTATCCTGATCCCATCAATCCCTTTGATGACACCATCCTCTGTGAATATCATGAGTAAGACTTTTATTAATAGAATAGTCCAGGTAAGCTTCCCAAACTCATGATTCACAAAACTGGGAAAGGTATTGGATATGTATTCATGATTTTCAGTCTCTATGGTTTGAGATAATTTGTTGAAAAAAGAGATGGCTATTCTAGGTGGCCAGTGAGTCTAAAATGTAATTTGCAATTGGAGAATATTATAGAATCACTCAGAGAGGAAGCACAAAGCACTATTATGGAAGACTTTGTGGTTTGGGGGGCATTTGAATTTATTCTGCATTTAATAAGGAAAAAATTGCAAGGTTTTCTCATAGGAGTAGTATTAGATATGAAAAAAGAGTTCCTAGGCTTCCCTGTAGACAAATGAAACGAAGCAAGAGGTAAGGCAGGAAGACATGTTAGAATGTACTTTGGTTAGTAGAAGTTCACCCTGGTAGTACTTATTTTGAAAGAGAGAATCAATGGAATTTCATTAGTTGTACATGAAACTAGAGAAAGCTAATAGCTAGTCTTTTATCTCATAGACTGTAAAGGTTACCACTGATGGAAATGAGGACCACTATAATTGTGGTAGCAACAAACAAACAAACAAACTAACAAAAAAAACAACGAGGCTTGTACATTGTAAAGTGAAACACTTAGGTTTTAGTAATTGGATAGTGAATCACCATGAAAATTGAGAAGGAAATAGGGAGGGAAAAAGAAGCCACAAAGAGTACTGGAGGCCACAGAAAGGAGGCGACTTAAGAAGCAGAGTCAGCAAATGGGCCAAAGTCTGTTGATTATTTTTGTAAGATGAACAGTAAGAAATGTCTATTGAATCTGGATTGATGAAGACAGTTGTTAATATTGAGGATGGAAAGCATAGACTTACAGAGGTATTTATAAATCTGTCAGCCACAAAGCATATTTTTCTATGTTTTTCCTCTTCCTTTTATCGTGGGAAAACAAAACTGTATGATTGGACTTTCATATGCCACATTTACACAATGATCTATTTTGTGTATGAGTCTACTGCACACACTGACCTATCCATACTGCCTGGATTAAAAAACGTGGGGACTTGTGGTTAGTAGGAATTGTCTCTGAAACAGAAAGAAAGAGTACCAAGTGCATATTGGACGGAGAAAGAGCTGGAATGCAAGGGCTAGAGAGACAGACACCTTGCCTGAGCATTCAATGAGCGGGATCTTAGACTGTCCCGTAAGGAGTTGCTATTCTTATTTTGTGCTTGCTGATTCGTACTTGAGCAGGTAAAATGAGAAGTCGTTACTACTGTTACTGCCTGGAAACGCAAAAGCAACTGTTAAAAAATAAATTGGATTTGAGTCATAGAGTGTTTGCCGTAAACTCTTTGCTGATTTTAGGGATCTACATAAAGTACAGAGAAGTAGTATGCATGATGAATGAATCCAAGAAACCTCCTAACTTATAGAATGGGAAATTCAAATGGCCAGGTCTGTTTAAATTCATTGCCCAACACCTCTTCATTCACAGGCTTTCCTGCAAGAAGCCAAGAGAGCTTGAGCCTCCCACATCTGCCAGTAGCCTTTTACTCTCAGAGAGATAATTTATTCATGCAGGTGAACTAAGCATTCAATGGATGAGGTGGAGTAGGTTCTCCATCCTCTGCATCTCTACAGTACTAGGATTTTCATACCACTTTGGATTTTGAATAGGATTGTCCATGTAAGGTACTGGCACTTAGAAGTTTCCAGGACAGCATCACTTAGCGATATAGATATGTTGTTCGCTTTATATTCTCGTTGGTGTTTACAGTGTTTCCTTTCCCAGTAGGGAGTACCTTGAGAGGAGGGATGCTCATTAATCACCTTCACAAAGTCTAGTTTGGTCCCTGTCAAATAGTAAATGCCTAGATTGATGTTGAGCTTAAATTTAAACTTGGGAACTTAGGGGAGGGGGCAGAGGAGAAAAAATAGAGTTGTTGAGTATAAGCAGTGGTTTCACAGTGACAAGAATTTTGCCACAACCATTTCTTTCTGTTGCTTTACAGTTTCTGAAACATTTCCAAAAAAACATTGTTCATAATTGGTTGCCAATTTCCCAGAAAATATTAAGAAAACCTGATAATTCATTCACCAATTCATTCATTTAAGGATTTAGTTTGTTGTGATAATTTTTTCATCCAGTTAAAGCAATGTGAATGCGTGTGGTTATGCCCTTTCAGATTTTACAATAAATTACCAAATTTTCTCTAGCAACCATATTCACTAGAGGCTCTTTAGAAATGGACTCCTGACGGAGGGACATGTGGCCCAGTGGGTAAAGTGCTTTCCTTGCAGACGGGAAGGTCTGAGTTCATTTTTCCAAGGATCCCGGACAACAAGGGGCTGCAGTGCATTTCTGTGATCCCAGTGTTCCTATAGACAAATGAGCATCAGACACAGGGCGATCTCAGAATCATGTGGACCGCCTAACCTGGTACATGCAGTGGAAAAAAAAAACAGGGAATTATTTCTGTCAAGGTGGAAGATGAACCTGACATCTGAGTTTCTCATCTGACTTTCACACAGCCTGCCTGACTCTCTCACACAAATATGCCAACACACATACACATTATGCATATACACAAAAATAAATTATAAATATATACCTGCCTTGGTCAATTTTCTATTTTACTGATTAATAGTTTTTAAGAAATGTAATGTAACTCCTAAGCTGTTCTTATATGTTGAAAGGCATAATATGTATGAATGTGTGTATTTTATACATATATATCTATATATACACATACACATATGAAATTTCTGACTATGCCACTTTTTTTTAGGATTATAGAACAGTTCCTCAGTGTGTTTGGCTTTAAGTTTCTCTACCCATTGCTTGGAAAAGTATCTCTTCTTTATACCTCCAAGGGCCAGCGTAAAGTGAATGAATATAATTAACAGCAATGAACTTGGCTTACTTTACATTTCTGTGCACAAGGTATAATTGTTGTTATTAACCATTAAACAGTGTTTACAGCTTCCACTTGACCCTTACTTACTAATTTAAAATCACCTTATTGGGTCTTATAGCATGTAACTGTGAGGGTCTTGTATCTCTCTTTGATAATTAATAAGGTTTTAGTAAATTGCTTGTAAAATTAATGGTTGATGGCATGTTAATGTAGTATCTGTCTAAGACCATTTGTATTTAAAATCTTGAAGAAAATTGTGAAATAATATAAATGCTAATAGCAGTCATCACTCTATTGAAATTTTCCAATGTGCCAAGTGCTGTGCTAAGCATTTTATCTAGAACTTAAAATGACTCTTGGAAATGTTTGCTGGGGACAAAAACTAAGTTTATATTTGATCAATTTTTATCATAATGATGTTTTAATAGACAGTGAAACTAAGAAAGAGACATCTTTAATGGAAATATAAAAAATCAGGATGACTACAAAAACTAATGGTGGATCGTGTTACCATCTGCTTGAGCCCAGAATCAAGCTGCCCCGTTACAGTTTGCATTCTTAGGATCTAATACTCAGCATGGCTGCCTGCCTTCTGCGCAGTCATCTGGATCTGTCTAAGTACTCTGGCTTCTATTTGATTTTTTTAAATTGCCTCTTCAGTGTATCAGCCATCACATTCTCCAGTCAATTAACCTCTTGCCTCCACGGTCCACCAAGTTAGGTACTATAGTCCGAGCAAAGTGTCTTCCTTCACAGGCGTGACCTGATGTATGATCCCTAGCCCTTGGCATCTTTCAGGAGATTTTCAGGCCCTGTGTCTTTCATATATTATCTCCCCTAGCCCTTCGGACATCACAGACAGAGAAAATTCTGTCTGGCATAAATTCCTGGTGTTTCCTCTCATGATCTCCTATTCACCTCATTAGCCACTTGGTACCCTTTGTCTCAGAGACACGCTTCTGGTTCAGCAATTTGAGCAGTCAATTTAATTGGAAGATAAGGAAAGACCTAGTGCTAAAACCATCATTTGAAAATAGACTGAGCAATAGCCTATTTTAAAGCTTACTTCTACTATTTCAATTTATGCATATTTTATGCAGTTCCAAAATTATAGAAACTATTATTTTTTAAACCACCATTTCCTTTTATTGTTTACCTGTCTGTCCAAACACTGCATCCCCAGAACTGCCTTTTTAATAGTCCTCACTAATGAGGTCATCCTTGTTTCCCGAGACTGCACTGTGGAATATTGATTGTTGGCCTCGTGTTCTCATCCATTTTTTCCTTACCTTTTCTTTTCTTTTCCTTCTTTCCTTTCCTTTCCTTTTCTTTTTTTTTTTCTGAGACAGGTTCTTGCTGTCCTGGAACTTGCTTTGTAACTGGCCTTGAGCTCACTGAGATCCACCTGCCTCTGCCTCCCAAGTGCCAGGATTAAAGGTGTGTGCTACCACTGCCCAGTGATTCCTTATCCTTTTTTGATATCCTGGTCACTCCTCACTCTAATGGGATGTGGCAGACAAAATGTAGTAGTCAGAAGGTACCTTGGTCTAATTCCCTCATTTTTGGGTGTGGACAGAACACATGACTTGTTCTAAGTAATAGGAGATGACACAGATAAGAAAATGAATTGGATTCTATTGTTAACAACGTGAGAAACAAAATCACACTGGTTACCATCATACTCCTCTGTTGACTCTTCAGTATCTAGAACAGGGAGTAAGTAGACTCCCTGGAAAGCCACGTAGTCAGAAGCAGCAATATTTGGAGTCCAGATGAGACACTGAACTCTTTGGATGTAAAACCACAAGGAATTAATGTGGCAAGCCATGTAAGTGAGCTTGGAAATGTGTCCATCAGCAAGTGTGCCTCCTCTGAATCCTGACTTATATATGACTTACAGCTAGGTAGAGAAATTGTTAAGCCTTGTCCAGACTCTGGACCCTTAGAAGTCACTAGATCATTAATGTGCTTCTTCTAATTCATTATGTATTTTCTGTTCATTACCATAATATATCTTTAAATCTGCACTATCGACCCTTTTAGTATGTTCTGTTCTTTTTAGTCAGGATTGCCTTATATTTCTAGGATAATTTTCTAGGATGAGTTTTAGGAAGATTTCTTTTTCTATTAGTGTGAAGAACATTTTGGGAATTTGTATTGGGATTACAAGGAATCTATAAATTGAATTTGATAGAATGGTCATTTTCACAATATTAATTGTATGGTTCAGTGTGCATAGGATGTCTCTCTGTTCTTTAATGTGCTCCTCAATCTCTTTCTTCAGAGATTTGAAGTTTTCACTGTAAAGACCTTTCACTTAGTTGGTTAGATTTATTCTAAAGACATTTTATTCTCTTTCATTCTATCATACATAAGAGTATATTCATGATTTCTTTCTTACTTTTTGTGTAGAGAAAGGTTGTTTGTATTGATTTTTGTAACTTGATTTTTGATCCTACTACTTTGATGAAATTATTGTTTATTTCTAGAATTTTTCTCATGGAAATTTTATCCCTTATATATAATATAACATCTATCCATACAAATCTACAAGTAAGGTAAATTTGACTACTTCTGTTTTTATTTGTATCTCTTCATTTCCTTCGCTTGTCTTATCACTCTAGCTAGTGCTTTAGACACTTTATTGAAAAGAAATGGGGATAGTTGGCTTGCTTGTCTCGTTGCTGATTTAATAAGATCGATCCAAGTTTTTGATTGTTTGATTTTTGGTTTTTCAATACAGGATTTCTCTGTGTATCCCTGACTGTCCTGGAACTCCCTCAGACCAGGCTGGCCTCAAATTCAGAGAGATCTATGTGGCTCTACCTCCTGAGTGCTAGGATTAAAAGCATGTGCCATCATGACTCAGCTATCTAGGGTACTGTTAGATGTGGGTTTGCCATATATAGTCTTTATTATGTTAAGGTGTGTTCTCTCCAATCCTGCTCTCCATTTGCCAAAGGCTTTTGCCATATATATTAAGAAAGTAATATGATTCTTATCTTTAATTTTTGTATTATTTATTAAATTTATCAACTTATGTACATTGAATTATCTAACAATTTCCAGAAACAAAGCAAGCTTAATCTTGATGGATGATTATGTGTGTCTATTTTCAGTATGCTGTTACTTTATTTTAACTCATGTTTATATTTTAATATTTTAATCTATGCTTTCATTTTAATATTTTAATCTATGTTCACGAGGATATTCATATGCAGTTTTATTTTTGTAGTGCCTTTAATAGTTTTTTAGCATAATAAGAATAGTTTTCAGTGATGAGTTTAGGAGCATTGAGGAATATGTGATCACACTGTGAACCCCTAGTTTGCCCATCAAATCTCATACTGAACCACAAGGCTCTCTAATGAATGGTAATGATGAAAGTAATCAGTCATTGATAGGAAATGTGCTAGAAGCCTCAGCATTTCATAAGAAACACCAGGCTAATAGCAAAGGTTTGAAGAAAGATTTTTCTATCACTTGGAAAAAAGCCAAAAAATTTATAAAGAAATATCCTGTTTGTTGTTTGTATAATCAAACTCCATTGCCTGCAGGATGTTACCTCAAAGGTACTCAAAGAAATGAAATTTAGCAAATGGACATGTTTCAGTTTTTCAAGTTTGTAAAATTAAAATATGTACACTGTAAGTATGTGCACCAAATCATAAATCCATAAACAGAATTTTAATGGCTTTTAAGTACTGAAAAGAATTATCTGTAATTACACATTCATTAGGAGTCATGGTCATTAAGGGGATACATGTACAAATTAAGACTAACAATGCTCCAACACATGTTTCTAGTAAAATGAAACAGTTGTTTTGCATGTTAAAAAATAAAGCATATTTCAGGTAAACTATGCAATCATACAGGACAAGCAGTATAGAAAGATCTAATATCACTATAAAAGATATTCTTAATAAACAAAAAAGGGGTAATAAAGACCCTCAGAGACATATTACCCAGTGCTTTATTGACCTTAAATTTTTAATTGCTAATGAAAAAGGAACAACAGCTGAAGAGAGGCCTTGAATAACAGAAAATCTGCTAAATTAAATCAACCGATAAATTTTAAAGGTTTGTTGATCTCAGAATGGAAACCAGGATATATATTATGTTGGGAAAGAGGTTCTGCTTTTGTTTCCACAGAAGAAGAAAATCTATGGATACCATCAAGGTTGATAAAGAGTAGAGTCAAAAAGAAGAGACCTTTGGATTAGAAGAGGTGGTAGTTTATCAAACACCTTTGTTATTCAATCCAAACTACCTTATTTTTTTTTATTTTTTAAAACAATATTTTACACACAAATCCTAGTTCCCTCTCCCTTTCTTCCTCCCACTCCCCACCCCAGTCCCCATTAACTCATCAGAGAGAATCTCCCAAGGAGAGTCAACAAAGACTGTCACATCATTGAGGAAGGACTAAGGACCTCCCGTCCGTATCTAGGCTAAACAAGGTATCCCTCCATAGGAAATGGACTCCAAAAAGCCAGTTCATGCACTAGAGATAAATACTGGTTCCTGCCAGTGGCCCCACAAACTGCCCAAAACACAACTGTCACCCACATTAAAAGGGTCTAGTTCAGTCCTATGCACTTTTCCGAGCTATCAGTCCAGAGTCACTGAGCTCCCCTTAGCTTGGGTCAGCTGTTTCTGTGGATTTCCCCCTCATAGTCTTGACCCATTTGCTCATATTATTCTCTATGACTACTCCAGGAGCTCAGCCCAATGCTTAGTTGTGGATCTCTGCATCTGCTTCCATCTGTTACTGAAGGAAGGTTTTATGATGACAATTTAATCTAATTAAAATTGGGCTACAGATCTAAATAGAAAATTCTCAACGGGAGAATCTCAAATGGCTAAAAGGTGCTTAAAGAATTATTCAATATCCTTAGCCATCAGAGAAATAAAAATTAAAACTGAGATACCATCTTATACCTGTCAGAATGACTAAGACCAAACTAACTTAAAAGACTTTGATGTGATTAGATATGAAAAAGTTAATTTTTTTATTTTTAAAATATAATATGTTTTTGTTGCCAAAAACTATTTTGTCTTAACAAAGTTATAATTTGACAAAAAGGAACATGCCAAAATTAGGGTTGGTGAAAAGTTTCATTTTTGTCTTCCCTTTATTGTTATGGGTTTGTGTAACTTTAGTGGTTTGAATGTATCTTGAATTTTTTATATCTTTTAGATTTTACAAATTGAATATTGGTTTTTAAAGTATTTCCTTATGTTATTCTGAATTTCTTTGGTTCGGTTGTAATATTTCAATGTTTATTCATGATTCAGTTAATTTGGGTCAAGACTTTCTTTTGGTTAGTTGGATCTGCCAATCTTCTTTATCATAAAGAAGTATTGATTCATTAACTTTTGTGTTGTTTACTTTGTTACTGTTCCATTAATTTCTGATGTGTCTTTTTATTATTTCTGAATTTGGGTTTGGTTTGTTCTTGCAGTTCCAAATTCTTGAGTTGTACATAGTTATTTATTTATATTTATTTTTAATATAGGCACTTAGGGTTCTATATTTTCTTCTTAGAACTGCATTTAATATGTTTTTATGGTTTTATTGTGCTGTTTTCCTTTTCATCTAGTCCAGGAATATTTTTATTTTTTCTCAATTTCTTCTTTGATTTGTTCATCATCCTATAGGAAGCTATTTAATTATCAAAAGTTTATACACTTTCTGGAGTGTTGTTTCATGTCAATTTTAAGTGTTGTTGCACAAGGATAAGGTAGGTCACAAAGATATATTTCATATTTTCTGAATATTTTGAGGTTTGTTTAGTGTCCTAGAATGTTTTCTATTTTAGAGAAATTTCTATGGAAGCACTTAGAAGAATTTCACTGAATTTATTCAAATGTATACTATTTGAAGGTATTTGTGTGTGTGTGTGAGTGTGTGTGTGTGTGTGTGTGTGTGTGCATGTGTTTGTGTTCGTGATTTTTCTGGAACACATGGGATACATCCCTACTTCTTAGTTTTCATAGCTTTTAAGTTGTGACAATTTTATCTATGTTCAGAAGTTTGTTCTAAGGAGTAAATGAACTGACCTGTGGAAACTTGTTTAACACAGAATAAGCTTTTGGTAAATGTTAAAAATTAAAATATACTACTGTTGTGTAATCTCTGTCCAGTTTCTAACTTTTCAGGATGGGACAGGAAGACCTACCTCTGAGTCTAAAAATGGTTGAGAAGAGAATAAAAATGGATTTTTAGTGATTGTTTCACCATTTATATTCTTTTGCTAAGAAAATTATTATATCATTAAACTAGTACTTTAAAATACAATTAGGAATAATAACTAAATGTATTAAAGAAAGAAGGGTTTGATATAGTTTAATAGTAATAATAATTATTTACTAGTGACACAGAGCTAAATTGGAGCTCAGAGGATGCTCAAATTCTAAGAGACTTAGAAATACTTCTTCTATTTTGTCCATTTTCATTGATAAAGTTTTCATTTCGCCGTCAATGCTATCTTTCCATTCACTGACCTACATTACTCCTCTTTGACTTCATGCTGATGCTAGAAGGAACTCTCAAGTTCTACTCAGATATACTCTCTCCCTGGCCTTCAGTAATCTCAAAATAAACATTGGATTTTAAAATGCTGCATCCAAAGGGGACCTTTGCATTTTTCCCCTCCATGCTCTTCCTCATTCACTTTATCTGAGATCAAATTGCACTTGATTTCCATGTCATTGTCAATTCTAAGTAGTGTTGGTAATTGAAAAAGTTCATATTCTCTCTCTTTCCCTCCCTCCCTCCCTCCTCCTCCTCTTCCTCCTCCTCTTCTTCCTCCTCCTTCTTCTTTCTCTCTCTCTCTCTGGAGCCAGATAAAATTGATATATCACACTTTTAGCCAACTATGATGTAAGAGATCATGGCTTGACAGACATTAGTCAAGGGGAGTTCTAATTCCTTAATCCCTAGCTATACAACTTTACCTTTCCTAATCCTTAGTTTATGTCAAGAACCGTATACATTTCAAAAGAAGACTATAACTTCACCAAACAAGTGTATTGAGAAGCAGAGCAGAAACTCATTCGAACATGGAAATAGACAGATCTCTTAGATAATATTCAACAGTGATAAAAAGAAAAACATTATGGTAAAATTTATGGAACCCAGTGTTCATAGATAGATAGATAGATAGATAGATAGATAGATAGATAGATAGATAGATAGATAGATAGATAGATAAAAATAATGGCAAGTCACAGACAGGACAACACCGACAAAGACATCTGATAATGGTCTTGTATGTAGAACTAATAGAGAAATAGAGAAAAATTAAAATAGGGGAAAGAATTGAACAGATATTTTACAGTATATATGGTGACAAATAAAAAAGCAGGAAATACTGTTATTGGTCATTAGAGCAGTGGTTCTCAACTGTGAGTTGAGACCACTTAGGAGTCAGATGGCCCTTTCACAGAAGTCACATGTCTGATATCCTGCATATCAGATACTGATAATACAATTTACAACAGAAGCAAAATTATAGGTATGAAATAACAATAAAATAATATTTTGGTTGGGGGTCACAACAACATAAAGAACTGTATTAAAGGGTCACAGTATTAGGAACATTGAAAACCACTGATCTAGAAGGATACAAAACATCTATAAAGTGTGAAGCCAAGGTGAAGAGATTGCTCAGTGATTAGAAACACTGACTCCTTTTGCATCTGTAAGATGCAAGATCTGGGTTTGATTCTCAACTCACACAGGCCGCATCATCTGTAACTTTACTTTCAGAGGATTTGACACACTTTTATGGCTTCTGTTATTAGTTTATACACATGGTGCACATATATACAGTCAATATAAATACATTGCAAATACAAAACAGCAACAGCAACAACTAAAAACACCAAACACTCAAACACAGGAAATAAAAGTAATAAATTTATCAAATCTATATGAAACTGCTATGTTATTGTTATTATCCAAATTAGGATCAGAGAGTTGGATTCTGTGTAGGAGCATACAGTGGTGTATAGCCAGTTTGGAAAACATTTGGAAAGTCATCTAAAGTAGAATGTGTATTTGATACATGTATTACTTGTTAGGGTTGGCATAACATGATTATATAAAAGCAATAAAACAGTTGTTTTCTTTCTTTTGATTCTAGAGGCTATAATTCCAAGATCAATGTTGGTTCTTTTGTTTATCTACTTATTTTTATTTTCTTCTGATGTCTGTCTCTAGTATGTCCTGATATCTCAAAGTACATTCATATTTTGAATCATTAGGTCATAATTCTACAACATCTAAATTTTATTTTGGGAGTGGCATATTACATTATACACCAAAAAAATCTCATGCTGTTATTTATCCAAAATAAATGTAAAATTTCGTGTCCACACAGAGACATGGACAAGAATAATCTTGGTGTCTTTATTCATACTTACCATACACTTGAGATAACCCAAAGGTCCATCAGCTGGTTAGAGGATAAGCACATTATCATGTATCCTCACAGTGAATTGCTTTCCCACAACAGCAAAGTAGACGAATAAAGGATGGACACAGGTAGCAATATGAATGAACCTCAAACATTATGCTAAGCAAAAACAAGTTAAATACAAAAAAGCTACATATTGTAAGCTCTTATTTATTCTGAAAAATAAGAAACTATGAGAATAGAAATGAGATCAATGATTGCCTGGCATCAGAGAAAATGGAGAGAACTGAATTAAAATACGTCACATAGATCTTTTGTGAATGTTGCGAATATTATACCTTAATGTCAGTCAGTGATGTTTAAATGACTTTCTCTTTGTAAAGTCTCCCCAAACTGTACACCTAAAAAGGCAATTTTTGCTAAGTGCAAATCACATTTAAATAAATCATGCTTAGGTCTGTGGAGATGGATGCGTGGGGAAGGTGATTGTTGTACAAGAGTGAAGCCTTGGGTTTGAATTTCCAGAAGCCATGTAATCCCAGGAGAACTAGCATACTAGAATCCCATTGCTTTTACAGGGAAATGAAAGGAGAAGGCAGGAGAATCCTTAGAATCTCACAGACTAGCTACTCTGTGGTACACAGAAGCAAACAACGAATGGACCATGTCTCAAATAATGTAAAAAGCAAGGACCAACACCAGAGATTGTCCTATGGCTTCTCTATGTGTGCTCTAGTGCACGCACACACACACCTACACACACACACACACACACACACACACACACACACACACCTGAAAATAAACTAATAAATTAACTAAACCACAGTTAAAATGAGAAAAAAAATGATTATGTACCAGAGAGTCTTGTAGATACAGGTAAAATTTCCCAAGAGCTTATTCGTACAGTTTCAACTTGCATTCAGCATTTTGCTCTTTTAAAATGTATTATTGAGATGATCCTGTCATACAGAGCCTTTATCTGCACTGACAAGGTCTTAAAACACTAACTCTTGAGGAAGGCAGGGCATCTAGGGAGAGACAGGCATGTTGATCTCAGAAATTTTTTGATATGGAATCCCAATCTTGGGACAGTTGCATATATTTATGGCTCAGCCATCTTATTTCCTTAAGTGGATATCACTCTTTATCCCAGGACTGCAGCTTTCCCACTCCAAGGTGTAAATACAAAGTTTCTTTATGGGTAAATCCAGTGCTTTTTTTTAAAGAGAGACAATATCTAAAATTTTAGGAGCTTAAGGGGTTAAGTGCACTGTGCTAATGATTTCTCTGTGCGGTAGGCTATCCTTCTGGCTACCTGAGATCTTTCCACATTGAAATTTCTGTCCCAATCTATGATGATTAGAAATGAACCTGTTTAACAAGAAAAGATATACAAGTATCCCAGATCTTTGGCCCCTTCATGAGATAACTGAAATCTAGGTTACAAATAAGTACCATGAATTTTAGAGGTATTTATCTCCTCAGAATCTCACTCTTTGATGACTGCTGCTGCATTACCTTATTTTACTTCTATGTTTTTCTACTGTTATTCATTTCTACACTCAAATATACTCTTAATAAGTGAACTTAATCATTACCTTGTGGTCTGTACCTAACAGGACAGGCTAAGAGCCATGGTTGCTGATTGAACGGTTGCTCTTGCAAAAGTCACGAGAAACTCTTCTCAAAGGAAGAGGCTCATGGACCATTAAATAGCTTGGCAAAGTACAAAAAATTTCTAATATATTAGCAGTGAGCTCACAGAGAATTGTAGTACAGAAGAAAATCTTTCTGTAAGTGCTGACTTCAACATTTAATAATGACTTAGAGTTTTGGTATCTTACTTGCAGGGTATGAATATGGGTTATGCTACCTTCAGGGGAGGAAAAAAGCTTTCATGTCACTGCTGAATGGTTGGATGTGTGGTACACTAGGGTCCCAAGATAGACAGATGCAATATCCCCAGATGTTTAGTGTTCCACAACACTACTTCCATAATAGCCAATCTCTTCTGTCTACAAAGCTGAAAGTATATTAGTATTGTGTTCAGCTCATCGGATGTTATAGGATAGGTCACCCTGATTTGAGTCTCTCTTAGTGACTTACCCTAAACACAGGACTTGGTGAGAGAAAATATTTTGAAAAGGCACAGCATGATGACTTGAACTGACCTCTTTTTAAGATTCCAGGAGGAACATCACTGAGTCCTGAGCAACACTCCTTCATCATTTTTCACATGTCATCTGTATTACAGAGCTGCTATGGGGAGTTATAGAAGAGTAATCTCATATTTGGCTCTGAAATAATATGAGACTTGTTTTCTGTGGTAGCCTTAATCTATAAATAAAATATTAAGTTGTATTCAGTGTTCTCTACCCCTCCTTAAAGACATTTATAAGCTGATATGTGCAATGTGCCATCACCATATCCAGGAAGTATCGTTAAGTATTAGTCCACCAATATGGAAGAAGGTTATATCCTCATAAAGACACAGGTTATGCCTTCCCTGACTGGTCCTTCTATGTTTAGTCTACACAAGAGGAGAGAAATGGACATTTTATCATGAAACTAATATTCTTGAACTTCAGGACACCTCACTTGCAGGGCTCTTACAGAAGTTTATGCTACAAGTTTTTTGGTCCCTAATATCAAGATTCACTTTTGGCTAAAAATCAGAGGTGTTGATGGGAAGCAAAAAATTGAATCCAGTCTGAACCATCACCATAGGTCTGCCAAGTCACCCAGATCTTTTCTTCTGTCTCTCCCAACCTGTTGCCTCCCTACAGCCTGTTCCATTTCTAGAATGGAACAGACTTCCTTTTCAGAAGTCAAAGAATCATCAAGCAGAAAGAGCACAATGTTTATCTGTTTGTCTCTGGAAAAAGGAAAGAAAGCAATGTTCTCAGGAATTGTCAGGCTAGAACTTACATTTCCATCTTCTCTTCCAGTTTGGTGCTTCATGTTGTCCTTCCTGCACTGTATTCTACCTCTGCTTTTACTTGGCTTGCCCTTTCTCCCTTCTGTCCAATTCACATCCTAGACATTAGTGGGTTTATCTTTTCTCTAAAAGAAAGTTTCTTCATGAAAGTGGTCAACAAGAGACAAAGGACTGTATATATATTTTTAAATCCTCATCTGGAGTTCAATTGTTTTCACTGGCCTTTTTGCTTTTAGTTTATGAAAAATCAATAGCTTAATACAGAAAAAAGTCCCCTGGCTATCTATTTAGGGGCACATGGCCTTCATTGCAAAACTTCTGTGCATCTTGCCTGTCAAGAATTTTTAAGTTTATCTCACACAGAATCTACCCAGCACTCTGGGAGCCACTCCCCAGCTGCAAGAGTATGACAATAATAAAATGACTAACAGCACAGAAATGGGTCTAGGGCTGAAGACTCCTTGGAGATATTTCATATTCATAGTCAACAATAAGTGCTTAACTAAATTGCTTTAAATTGAAAACTACATCACTCAAGTTGATGAGGTAAGTGCCAACACCTCGATAACAGTTTAGAGAAACTTTTGTGTGCTGAGTACCCACTGGGCTTTCCATTATTGATTTAATTGTGCCTCTCCTTCAACGTACATCCCCAAAGAAATGAATATGATTTCCTTTTAATACATGAAGAAACCAACGCTCTGAGTTTTTCTTACTCTCCTAAGGTTGCTGACAGAATATACAACCAGGATTAATAATATATTCTTCATCCTAATAAACACACCTTGATTGAGCCTTTTGAAATACAGGAAAAGATAATTCTGATAAATTTAGTACTGGTCTCCTAAGCATCCTTGTCTTTAACTAAGCCTTGCATATTGAGTTTCATCACAGTGGTCAAAGGACCGAACTCCTGCAGGGAAGAAGGTTTTATTTTGACTCAGTGTTTCAGAAGATTGAACTCATGGGTACTTTCCTACATCTACTTGGGGAGAAGATCAGGGCAACAGAAGAGTATGGCAGAAGAATTTTATCTCACATTAAAAAGGAAGCACCAAGGGAAATACAGCAATAGGTACCCTGCCTATAATGAACTTCTTTTCCCCAACCTAGAACTGTTTTCTTAAGTTTCCACAGCGTCTTAAAACATCACAGCAATTTAAGGACCAGGCATTATCTTAGTTTGCTTTGTATCACTGTGATAATGTGATAAAGACCATGACCAAAAGCAACTTGGGGAGGAAAATGTTTATTCGATCCTAAAAGCTTTGAGGTCATAGTCCATTACTGAGGAAAGTCAGGGCAGGAATTCAAGCAGGAACCTGGAGCTGGAGGGGATGTAATGGAAGAATACTGCTTACTAGCTTGTTCTTATGGCCCACTCAGATTGCTTTCATTGTTTATTTTTAAATTCTTAAAAGTCTATTTTTTATTTGCTTGTTTGTTTTATGTACCAATCACAGTTTCTCCTCCCTCCTCCATCTTGTTCCCTACCCCCAAGCTCTCTTCTACTCCTTCCTCCATGTGGTTCTTCACCATTCCCATTCAGAAATGGTAAGACCTCCAATGGGAGTCAGCAAAGTATGGCATAGCTAGTTGAGGCAGGATCAAACTCCACACACTTGTATCAAGGCTGGGCAAGGCATTCCACCGTAGGGAATAGGTTCTTACACACCCAAAGACAACTTGCTCAGAGGTAGCACTTCTTACAGTGGGCTTGATCCTGTGCCATTAAACATTAATCATGAAATGCCCCATAGGTCAATCTAATAGAAGCATTTTCTCAGTTGACACACACTCTTACCAGATGATTCATTTTGTGTCAAGTTGACATAAACACTAACCAACACAACAATTCAATACATGAACCCTGGGGAGCACTTTACATTCAAATCACAGCGTCTTTAACTTTTATGTCACCAGTACAGATGGTAGAAATTAGAATTAAACAATCTAAACCCTTGGACAAATCATAATCTGTAAACTATGGTTAGGATAAAGATAAGACTAGACCATTAATGGAGGCTCCACTGGGGGTTAGGGCTTGAGGAAATGTAGTTTGTTGAATCACAACCCCACCCACTCTTCAACATCTTAGCTATGGATATCTTAAGTCTGCATAGACCCAGTTGATTAGCTGTGAGAAACACTGGAAGGTCACAAAACTGCAAGTTTCTAATCTGCACATTGCAGGAAGTTGGTGCTGGCCTTGGTACCCAAGGAATTCATGTTGCATAAGACTTGTGCTTGTAAGTAACATCATTTTAAGATTGCATGCTGTATATCCTTACTTAGTAAAACCTTATAAAAATAAACCTCATTATTTATAATTCTTCAAACAGATAATTTGGAACTATATATTATAGAGTTGACTCACGGCTGCATTTTGGTATACTTAAACTACTTATTGAAAATTTCCATTTATATTTTATATTTTGAAAATAAGTTACTACTATAGCATGTATGTATGGATGTGTCTGTGCACAAACACATGTGAGTTTGTTGACATACTTCTGCTACAGTGTGCCTGTACAGGTCAGAAGACAGTTTATTGGCGTCTGCTCTATCTTCTCACTGTGAAGGTGCCAAGGATTGAACTCATCAATCAAATCATCAGAATCAGCAACAAGTACTTTTATATACTTTGTTATTTGCTAGTCTGAAACTATGAATTTTGTGTCATTTTTAACTTTAGAGGTTGCATCTGTATATCATTTGTTCTTTGATCCTTGCAAACTTAAAGGCTTGTAACTTGGGCTTATATATGCTTGTGGATAAAATAAATATTTTATCCAGTCTCTCAACAATTGAAGTCTCACTGTCTCACTTTCCTGTCTCCAACCTATTGTTTTTAACAGCCCCACTGACATATAATTTACGTGCTATGAACCTCAATGACTTTTCAATGTTTTCATATTGAAATGTAGAATTCAATAATGCCTAGCAATTTGAAGTTGTGCAAGCATCCCTCTAATCTACTTTCCATATATTTTTAAGGCAGGTTTATATGCTTTCTTGCAGCATAGCTTTTTTTTCTCTTTGTTTTTCTAAACAATTTTTTACTTTGAAAAGTTGATATGTTCCATGAGAATAGACCTGTGTAATACATTGCTTCATCAATGGCCACATGGAGTTGACAATTCACATATTTCATGCTTTATTCATATAATTTCACTGTCATCTTGTGTGCCTTAAACATAACAGACTCAGTTATTCACAATTCAAAGGAAAAACTATTTAGTTTTACACATTCTACTGATGCTGAAGTCTACCTGACTCTTTCAGCTATTGTGAGAGTTTATCATTTCAGTCAATCCTGAGAAGGTTGGATAGTGTTCAGTGTATCCCAACTTACCAAAAGGAGATGGCTGCACTTATTTTCCAAATCATGGTATTGTAGTTAAGGTTGGGTTAAAATTCTGGTTCTGTCTTTTATTAGCTCTGTGATATCATTAATTTGGTTTTATCTTCTTTAAGAAAAGGGCAATAACAGATGCCTGGTTACTTTGAAGGTTGAACTAGTTAATACGTATAAAGGAACAAGAATAGAATTTGAAAGAGTGAAGAGCAGTATATTTGCAAATAGTTCTTACTGATCAAAAGGAATATTTACTATTAGGATACAATCAAATTTATTTATGGGATCATTTGATAAATCTACTCAAAGTTAAGACCAAGCGTCTTAGTCTGTTATCCAATACTATAATAGAATATTGCAGACAAGGTATAATGTGAATAATAGAAACAGTTTCAGTTTTGGATTCTAGATGTTGAAAGTCCAACCATACAGCACTGGCATCTGGTGAAGAAGAACTTATTGTGGCCATAACTGTAGAAAGCATCACAAAGCATGTGAGACCAAGGAAAAGAAGACAAACTCTCCCATTTTGTAACTAACATCTAAGGTGGTAATATCCAAATTCATTCATCAGTATGGAATTCCTATGATCCTCTAGCCATTTGGAGTGCCAGTATGTCTCATACAGAGGAAATTGAACTTCAAAAAGCACTTCAGAGGAAACATTCAAAACCTATTGTGGAACATTCAGAATTAATAGGATAATTTCAGAGGATGGGAGAGAGAGATAGAGACTGGGATACTTTGCTGTCATGATATAAACTCATGTCCCATAGAAGCAAAGGCTGAATAAAAATCAATGAAAAGTCTGAGGAAAAAAAGAAGGGTTGAGGAAAGAATGAACATGAAGAAATGCGATTATAGAAGCTGTGTTAGGGGGTTATCTAGACTCTGTTAATACAAAAAGTTCACCATGTGAAAACATTATAAGATTTGGAATATTTTACCTTAAAAGCATAGGCATAATAATACCTACCTTGTCACTCAAACTAAAATATTAGCATTACATTAAAAGTGCATATGTCATAAGAATAAATACCCACTAGCTCAGAGAAGAGAGAAAATCTACATTCAGTTCAGCTGAGGGACCTAAGAAGGGATATACAGAAGAGGAAAACTTTGAGAAATGAGAAGCCAAGGATGTTTAGAAGATGAAACAATAAAGACAAGAGGAAAATTTTGGCCATCAGAAAACTACAATGGGCAATATGAAATTATTTTAGCTTAAACAATAATGTGTAAATATGTTACCATATATTGTGCCATGCAATATACTTCAACAAATTCATTTGTTGTTATTACACTATAAAGTTGATATTATAGAAGTTCAGATAGATTAAGAAACTTCCTTGATGTAACAATCCTGAGATTCCAAGAACTCTCTGATGTGTACTTAAGGCAAGTGTTGTCCCTTTCAACTTATTAAAAACTGTTGTGGTAGATGTGGTGGGTAGGTAGGAGAGAAACAAATACATGAGTACCATCAATTTATGAGTTTACTTACTGTAAACACTATTTGATGGCTTGGCGAAGACAAAATAATTATCTGGAGCCTTGCACTGTTCATGTCCTTCTTTTGAGTATGCTCTTTCCACGCTCACAAGAGAAGAGTTATGATAACTACTTTCCAGGTTTTATCTGAAAAATAAAAAAGCTAAATCATGTTAAATTCTCCTACACTACTCTCTGTAGGAGGAACAGGTAACTCACAATTATATTAAGGTCCCAGGGATGCCATAGAGTATTACCATAATCTCTGTGGCTTAATACAACATATAAACATCAAATACATTCATTTAAAGTCCTGAAAATTAGGGTTCAAAAGTCAAAGTATGACCATGTTGTCTTCAAGGGACTCTAAGAAATACACTTTCCTTGCTTTTCCCTAAGTTCAATCACTTACTGAAAATTCATGGTACTCCTGTATCTAGAACTCACCTTAATCATATCTACAAACACTGATTTCAAAATAAGATCACTTTCTGAAATCCTGAGTGGTCATGAAATTTCAGGATATTTTCAATTTTGTACAGTGTTATCATTATTGTTTAAGATGAAATACTAAGTTGTTGATAAGTGATGGGATATCAGTCAACATTTAATCATGTTCTTCTCCAAACACCTAGCATATGCATACTATCGTTCTTAGTAAATATTGAACAAAAACCATACTTTCTTGGACAAAGTGCTACCATTTATTTTCAAGAATGTGACATCTGATATGGGATAGTGAGGCAGGGCAATAGTGCAAGCACAACCAAGCACATGCAAACTCACAATGAATAAGCAAAACTGGCCAAAACAACTTGTCAGTGGACCAAAAGCACAGTAACTACTCCTATTTATGAAACACACTCCTAGCCAATCACACCACTCCAGCAATGACAGCCAGTTTCAAAAGGACCAATCAAAAAACTCTCCTGTGGCAGCTTAATTTCCCTAATCCTATAAAGTCCTTGACCCTTTCACAATAAAGAGTCTTTACATTGGAATCTCTCAGAGTCTGTGTCATTGCCTCCTTGTCTTCTCACTCCCAGCCTCCTGGGAAATGGGGATCTCACAACAAGTCTGCAACAAACTGGCACCCAGCATGGATGGATCTTCTCCTTTTTGAGTCCTCATTACCCTCTTTGGGGCATTTTTCTTTCTTTCTTGCTGCTGCTGCTGTCCCTATCCCGACTCTCAGCAGGCATCTCCAATTTGCCCCTGTTGTGCCCAGGCTGTGGGGACACCAAAAAAGCACCAGGGAGAGCAACTCACTGAAATACAAAAGCAAGGTTTATTGGGTGCACCTTATATGCTGGCAGGGACCTTGTCAGCACAGCAGCAAGAGTAGGTACCCCACCTATCTAGAGGGTATTAAAGGCAAAACCCAGAAAAGTCACATTAGCAGAATGTGAGGTGAGGGGTTCAATCCCGATTGGATTGTATCTAGGGACTTTTCAGAAATTTTACTTTCAAACCTTACCTGTTGTTTGTCAAGTTTTCTTATTGGCTGACCTTCGGGTGGGAACATTCTATGGTTAACTGTACTTTTCAGGTGGTTACCCTGTTACTTTTGCCCCTAACCATTTCTGAGGACTGGAATGTTTTATGGGAAATAGTTTACACAAGACACAAGATGGAGGAGGAAGACAAAATGGAGGAATTTTGGTTCTTCATCTATCCCCCACCTCTTCTAGTAAGCATAGTGAACCCAATTATAGCTTCCTGACATAACTCATAAGTATATTTAGTCCTGAGGGGTCTGTAGATTTGTGATCACTGAACCATAAGTTGTATGGTACCCAACCTGTCCTTCATTAATTTCACTAGCCAGTTAAGACTGCAAGCCCCAAAAGTCAGTAACAAAAGCAGAATAACTAGGGTTCCCAATAGAGTAGAGATGAGAGTAGTCAACCAAGGGGACCTACCAAACCAGGTTTCAAACCAACCCTGGCTGACCTCGCACTCTCTTTTCCACTTTGACAGTCCTTCTCTAACTTTGGTCATGTTGTCTTTGATTATTCCCGAATGATCAGTGAAGAAACAGCAGTTGCCCAAGGGTGCTTGGGGTATGGATCCTTACTGCAGCAGGATCCACAGTCAACTCATTTGCCACCTGCAGAGCATGTTCCTATCCCCATTGTCTTTATATCCCCTGCCCATTGAACAGTAATTAAGTCCCCACTGACAGGGGGTGACCAGCTAATCCAACCAGTGGACTCACACCCCCATTTGATGCAGTAGGTGTCCATGCACCCTCACAAGTATGTCGTTGCTCCTTGGAGCAAGAGTGACCAGAACAGACATAGAATCCCAAGGATAGAGTTGACCCCCACCATCCAGGGGTTTTGCATTCATACCCTGGGAATGGTTCCTGGTCTGAGAGGTCCTATCTTTCTCCTCCTATGTCACAAAGGTCTACATAAAGATAAGGAAACCAAGTGTCCTTGGATTTCTGAGTAGAAGAGATGCTGTTAGCTGTGGAACTGTCCTCAATAACAATCATCCAGGTTTGGTTCCATGGGGAATGGGGGTTATGCATGGAGGAGGAAGAGGGGATGTTGGCAGCTAGCAGAGGAAACAAAATCAATGAGGTTCGACTGAATTTCCATGGCAAAGATGCAGTTTTGGTGGATTGGAGGTATCTTTAGAATCCTCCCATGTCCATTTGTCTCCTTTGTAGTCCTCTGAGATGGCTAACAGAACAGCTGGACAGTGTGGGAGTATTGCACCAGGTGGTGATGCTGTCTCCTTTGTGGGCCATTGGCATGGTCATCAGAACAGTGAATTGACCCTTCCATCTTGGCTCCAAGGTCTTGAGCTGATGTCTGTGAATGAGGATCCAGTTGCCTGGGTAACCTCTGGGCCTTAGGGGAGCAGCCGCTTCATATATGGCCCTCAGTTGGGGCCAGACCCACTGGTGGGTTAACTGTAGCCTGCGGAGGGAGTTCAGCATATCCCAGTCATCCAGGGTGGAGACCAGGTCAGTCTGAAGGCTTGGCATCATAGGAGGTTTTTCTCATACATAATCTCAAAGGGAGTGAGGCCCATCTGGTATGGAGAATTCCTCACCCTAAATAGGGCAAAGGGGAGGAGAGTGACCCAGTCCACACCAGTCTTCATAGCTAATTTAGCTAAAGTATTTTTTTTTAGGATTCTATTAATCTTTTCTACCTGCCCTGAGCTCTAGGGTGTATAAGTGCAATGGAGTTTTCAATTGGTCCCCTGTGCAGTGGCTATTCCCTGACTTACCTATGATATGAAGGCGGGGCCATTGTCAGACCCAGTCATGATCGGGAAGCCATATCTGGGCAGGGTTTCTTCAATTAATTTCTTTGATACCATGTTGACCGTCTTGTGTTTGATTAGATATGTCTCAGTCCATCCGGAGAAGGTGTGTATGCATACTAACAAGTACTTATATCCAATTTTTTCAGGTTTGATTTCAGTAAAATCTGCTTCTGGTGCTAGACAAGTCCCCCTCTGTTTAGCATGAGAATTTGAGAGGGATGGTATAGCATTGGTCAATTGGCAGTCATGACACTGTGACACAATTTGTTCAATAGTTTGGCTGCTATTCTAAATTTGAAGTTTGACCTGACACAGTAGGTCCTGCATTCTGCACATCTCCAAATGTGAAGACTGGCGAATCTATCTTTTTGTGTATGTCATGTCCTAGCTTCCTTGGCAGGATGACCAGCCCATCGGCTGTTTTCCACCAGTCTTTTAGGGATTGACCCATAAACAAGGTAAGGATGCATGCCAGATCTTCAGGCATGTAGTTGGGAATCTGAGATAAGTTCCTTGCCCCCAGATGAATGTAGTTACCTCAGTGAATCCAGGGATCCAAAGGCAGCAGAACCCAGAAGTACTCAGGAACTCCCTTGTTTGGTAGAAGTGAGAGTTGGAATTTTTACTACTGTCTCCTTGTGGCCCTCGGAATGTCGTCATTGGCCTTCTTTAAGGAGGTATCCCAGGTACATTACCTGTCATTGGCAGATCTGAGCCTTTTTTGCAGAGGATCAGTATCCCAGGTCCCAATGGGCACATTGTAGCCACATGGTTCTCTTCAGGCACCTTGCCGGATCCTCGGCTGCAATTAATCCGTCATCCACATGCAGACTTTCTTCCAGGTTCTGGAGTTGGTACTCACTCAGGTCTTCATCATGTAGTGCCTCATCAAAGATGGTGGTGGGAAAGTTCTTAAATCTTTGAGGCAACCTGGTCCAGGTTAGCTGTCTGCTGATCCCAATCTCTGGGTCACACCTTCAAAGGCAAAAGAAATCTGGCTCTTAGGAGCTAGTGGCAGGCTAAAGAATGCATCTTTTTAAAATGCTCTACATTTTTCTCTGCTCCCCTCTCTAGCTCTCCCCTTCCCTTCAACCCTCTCCTAAGGTCCCCATGTTCCCAATTTACTCAGGAGATCTTGTCCTTTTCTACTTCCCATTTAGATTAGATCTATGTAAGTCTCTCTTAGGGTACTTATTGTTGTCTAAGTTTTCTGGGATTGTAGTTTGTATGATGGTTTTCTTTGCTTTATGTTTAAAAACCACCTATGATTGAGTACATGTGATAACTGTCTTTCTGTATCTGGGTTACATCACTCAAAATGATGTTTTTTATTTGCCTGCAAAATTCAAGATATTGTTATTTTCTTCTGCTGTGTGGTACTCCATTGTGTAAATGTACCATTTTCCTTATCCATTCTTTGGTTGAAAGGCATTTAGGTTGTTTCCAGTTTCTGGCTATGACAAACAATGCTGCTGTGAGCATAGTTGAATATATGTCTTTGCGGCATGATTGAGCATCCTCTGGATATATACCCAAAAATGGTATTGCTGGGTCTTGAGGAAGGTTGCTTCCTAATTTTTTGAAAAATCACCACACTGTCATCCAAAGGGGCTATACCAGCTTGGATTCCCACCAGTAATGTAACAATGTTCCCTTTTCCCCACAACCTCTCCAGCATAAGTTGTTATCAGTGTTTTTGATCTTGGCCATTCTTATACGTGTAAGATGGAATCTCAGAGTTGTTTTGATTGGCATTTCTCTGATGATTAAGGATGTTGAACATTTTTGATTGGCATTTCTCTGATGACTAAGGATGTTGAACATTTTTGATTGGCATTTCTCTGATGACTAAGGATGTTGAACATTTTTCATTAAGTGTCGTTCAGCCGTGTTAGATTCCTCTGTTGAGAGTTCTCTGTTTCGGTCTGTGCTCCACATTTTTTATTGGATTATTTGTTCTTTTGATGACCAATTTCTTGAGTTCTTTGCATATTTTGGAGATCAGACCTCTGTCTGATGTGGGTTAGTGAATATCTTTTCCCATTCTGTAGAATGCATCTTTTAAATCCCTGTTGCTGATTGGGCGGCAGGGTACTCAACAAATATAAGGATTGGAAACAGTGGGATTTATGTGCATATGTCATGTTTACTTCCCTTAAGCCCTGTAGCGGGTGGAAGTCATTGGTGTGAGGCTTTTTAACTGGTAACAGAGGTGTGTTCCAGGGTGACTGGATAGGTTTTTATGTCTCATGTTTCAATAACTTCCTTATATGGGCGGTGATGCCTCTTTTAGCCTCCAATGGCATGGGTTACTGGCAGACCTTAAAGGGATCCACTCCTGCCTTGATCTCAACACATACTGAGTGCCTGAGAAGAGCCAGTTCCATGCCTCCTGTCTCTGTCCAAGGCCAATGGAACTTCCGGAACCAGTCTTCTATGTCAGACTCAGGTTTCTTTGATTCTTGGTAAAGTCTATATTCACCAGTTAGGTCACTTGTAACCAAGACCCAGACTGGTTCTCCATTCTGGTGAACTAATTTAGCTCCCTTGTCATAAAAGTAAATTTCAGCTTTCATTTTCTATAAAAGGTCTCAGCCCAGCAGATGGTATGGTGTATTCAGGTACTACCAGGAATGAATGAGGTACCTGTCTCATTCCCAAGTCTATTGTTATTCTCATAGTCTAAGAATAAGGTTTGGTACCTGTGGCCCCCTGGACCCAGGTAATTTTGGTGGACATGGGTCCTCCTGGTTTCAGCAAGACCAAGTTTTCTGCCCCCAATGTCTACCATGAAATCAATCAGTTTCCCCTCCAACTTTAGTTACCCTAGGCTCAGGGAAGGGGTCTGAGCCTCTCTCCCTTACTCACTGTCCTCCTCATTTCCCATGTATGCTGACAGGACTCAGGTTGTCTGACTGTGGGGATGACTGTTGTGATGAGCAGCGGGCTGCATTCCGGCCACCTGGCTAGCTTTACCAGAAATAATTACATGGAAACTGTATTCTTTTAAACACTGCCTGGCCCATTAGTTCCAGCCTATTATTGGCTAGCTCTTACATATTGATCTAACCCATTTCTAATAATCTGTGTAGCCCAGGAGGTGGCTTACCAGGGAATATCTTAACCTGCGTCTGTGTTGGGTGGGAGAATCATGGTGACTGACTGACTTGGCTTCTTTGTCCCAGCATTCTGTTCTATCTACTCTGCCTACCTAATTTTCTGTCCTATCAGGGCCAAGCAGTTTTCTTTATTAATTAACCAATGAAAGCAACAGATTTCAAGAGATACAAGACCCACCTCCATCAGATGACCCTTCTTCTTTGGGCAATTTTTGACCCAGTGTCCCTTTTCCTTACAATAGACACATTCATTCTTTCCTACCTTTGGTTTATATGGCTGTCCTCTCTCATCCTGCTGGGTTGGCTTCACATCCCTAGAGTTTGTGACCATGAGGATTTCTTTCAAGTCTTCCCTGTGCTGAACTTGTTGTTGTTCTAAGATCCTAGTGAGGCTCTTTCCATGCCTCTTTTCTTCTTTTCCTCTCTCTGTTCTGGTGTGTCTCTCTTATTATACACCTCATCTCCAACTATAACTAGATCCCTCAGATTCTTTTTCTCTAACCTTTCTAAAGACTAACATTTTCTTTATATCTGATGCTGCCTGGTTTATGTAGGCAAACATTACCATCTGGGCTAACTCTTTTGTCTCAAGGTTATATGGCATGTATTGGTGGAATACTTTTAGGAATCTCTCTAAATAAGCTGCTAGGCTTTCCTCTGGCCTCTGTCTGATATCAAAGACCATAGACAGTTGGTTGGCTCCTGAGCTGCCACTTTGAGACCCACTAATAGAGCCTGGCAATAGACCTGGACCTATCTTTACTTTGTGCCATCTTATAGTTCCAGTCATGTCAGGTCAAAGGGAAACCAGTGTTTATTACAGCCGGATCCATGGAGGGATCTCCTATCAGCTACAGAACCAATTTTCTAGCACCTTCCAAAATCTGATTCAATTCTTTGTTGGTGAACAATATTTTAGGAGTTTCTGGCAATCATCGCAGGTGGGCTGATGGGTGAATAGAACAGTCTCTAAGAGGTTAGTAAGATCTTGGGGTATTTTTTGATAAAGGGGCATTCTCGATGTGTCAGTTGTAGAGATCACTGGTGGCAAAAGGCCAATAGTGGAAGGGTTGGTTCCCATCTCCATCAGGAGGAACTGCTGGCTGGAATGGGAGCGTGACTGACTCAGGTTGTGGAGCTGCCCTTCTCTATCTCCTAGTGGCCTGTGCTGGTCCTTGGGGTGGCCCCAGGTGTGCAGGTGGGTCTGCATGCAGAGGGGCTCAAGCCTGGGGGCTTCAGGTCTAAGGGAGGAGTAAGGAAAAGGAAGATATTTGACTCATCTGATCCTCCCTGGAGGACAGACTAGGCCTCTTCTCAGGTTATAAGAGAAAAACCTGCAAAGGTAAATGGGGTGCAGTCAGATTAGGCAGAAGGAACAACTTAACCCATAGAATGAGGTCATCAACTCAGTCAATGAGATCCTGCCTGATAATTATGTAAGGAATCTGGTCTGGGTACTCTGTGCAAGGTTGGAAAACAATGGCCTCAACTTTAGAAATCAAATCCAGGAGACATGATCCCTCCTTGGGCCAGCCCATGTTGAAAGAGGGCCATTCAGAAGAAGAGAAAATGACCCATTTACCCTTCTTTAACACTATTGTTATGAGTGGTCTAGTTTACTTTCAGTGGGCTAGGATGAGGTACAAGGGGGAAGAAGGAATAGTCTCCATAGTCTGTCCAGTCAAGTCAGTCATCAACAGAGATATAAAGACAGAACAAGACAGACAAACCACACAGTTAGACAAAGGGCCCAAAACAGACTCCCGTGGGTACCAGATAGTCTGGTTTGCTGACATTCCAGAGATTCTGCCTTCAAAAAATGAAAACAACATAATATGGGATGGGAGTAAGGCTACCTGATCCCCAGAGACCTCAGATTCAGAGTTAGAGTGGGGTTAACTAGGTCCCAAATGAGAGAGCCCCATCCAGACCAGGAAAAGGAACATCTTCCAATTACCCCAGGTCTTCTGGCACATCCATCATGGAAAACTGACCTATTCAGGTCAGATTCTGAGATCATTGTAGACAAAAATGGAAGTAAGACAGACGAGACTTCAAACACAGATAGACTTACTTCTGTTGACCAAAATAAACCTTTGGGGTGACCACCAGGGAAACTGACTCACCAAAATAAAAAGCATGGTTTGTTGGGTACACGTTAAAAGCCAGCAGGGACCTTGTCAGTGCAGCAGCAAGAGAAGGTATGCCACCCTTCTAAAAGGCATTATTTAAAGGCAAAACCCAGAAAAGTCACATTAGCAGAATGTGAGGTGATGGGTTCAATCCTGATTGGCTTGTGTCTAGGGACTTTTCAGAAATTTTACTTTCAAACCTTACCTGTTGTTTGTCAAGTTTTCTTATTGGCTGACCTTTGGGTGGGAACATTCTATGGTTAACTGTACTTTTCAGGTGGTTACCCTGTTACTTTTGCCCCTAGCCATTTCTGAGGACTGGAATGTTTTATGGGAAATAGCTTACACAAGGCACAAGATGGAGAAGGAAGACAAAATGATGGAACTTTGGTTATTTACTCCCTTTGGCTGTTTTTGGTGAGTTGACCCCTATTTTTATTTCCTAAGCACTTGGTGAGTTGGGGCTTTCTTTTGTATCCCTAAATTTTCTTTTCTTTCCCCGTTTGTCTTCATAGTTAGGAACTCTCCATCATCACTGTTTTTCCTGGCACCTCCACATAAGGACTACCCAGGAGGTAGAACCAATAAAGGACCCTCCAACCAACTATCTGGTCCTTTTTGCCTGGAGACACTGTGAACATAAAGGCATGGACGAACACACTATAAGCAGCATACTTGGTCTGCAAACATTACTTTCACTTTCCCTTCTATCCGAGTCCTTGCTCTGGAGCAGATTCCATCAAGGTCTGAGGGCAACAATGGCTTTTGCCTGGGGCCACTCTCTGGGATGGTCTGAAGGCTCTCTTGCTTTTCAGAAAGTCCTGATCATGCTTCCATATATAGACATTGGGACATCCTCTCCTAGTCTCTCTTCTCAACAAATCTAGTTATATGATTGTGATCTGTTTTGTCCCTTTAAGAGACAAACCCTGCCCACTCCCTACCCTGTCTACTGAAGTAAGGAGATCTTTCTCCTGCTTCCAGCCTGATCCTGAGTTCCTTCCTTTCCATCTCTCTCCTAAAGAGGCAGTTTCTTCCTTGCTCCCTTTTCCCTATTTTCCCCTCCCCCTCCCTATTTCTCTCTCTCTCTCTCTCTCTCTCTCTCTCTCTCTCTCTCTCCCTCTCTCTTTGCTCTTCCTCCTTCTTCCCTTCCCTCTTTTCCCTTTCCTTTCCATAACCCACCAAATAAATAACCACATTCTCTGCACGGTGTGTCTCTGTCTCTCACCTGCTGTGTAGTTCCCTGCTTGAAACTAGCTGCCTTCTTGGCCTGCCATGATCTCTTGGCCTGCTGCCCACTCCCACCACTCAGGGACCTGCCACATTTTATTTTTACCATAACATTGGTACTTGTGACTTGGCCAGGCTTTCTCCATGTTCCCTCCCACTCGCGGGCAGGCTGGCTAAAATAATGTGGAACCATTGGCTATGGAACCATGTTTCTTTACAACAGCTTTGCATTGTATCTGTCTCAATGCCAACCTCTACACACCCCAGTGCCTTTGGTATTGAGTCTTCCTCTTCCGGTCAGCTAACCACAGCCTTCACAGCTACGGTTGAGCCCTTTGCTGACATTCATTTCTGGTTGCTTTTCATAGCTAAAAATGTATCTGGACTACCTGGAATTAGTCCTCCCATGCTAGCATTGCACACATTGACCAGTGCGTTCAACTTGGGGTCCAGGGTCCCTAGGATTTTTTTTTATTTTTCTTTCTTTCCTTTTGGACCACTTGTCAGTGGTCCCCACTGTGAGAGACCACTCAGAGTGGCCTCTAGCCTCTCTAGCTTCTGAGTTGCCTGGACTAGAGCCAGTCAGGATTTAACACCCCACCTGTAGAGAGGAGACATCCTTCTATAGGTCCTGAGGTGTTTGTTTGCTGTTTTCATATTTTCAGCTATGGTATAAACCCTCAAATATCAGCCACCTTCCTGTGAATACTCTGCTGGTGTCCCCCCAGCTCCATTTTTCCTCAAACTATTCCTCCCACTGGTCCCACAAAAACTGACAAAACCAACAACATTAGTCAGATCTACAAGACAGCTGTTTTCAGTTCCAGCCTTTGCTCCCTATGATGGCTTGTATTGCAATTGCTTGGCAACATGGCAGATCATGCCACTAGGTCTCACTTGTTATTATGTTTAAAACTCCCATGGCTCAAAAAAATGTGCCTTTTCCATACAGCACATGACTTCAGCTATTTTGAATAAGTTCAGTTGACCTTACCATCATCTTAATTGAAGTCAAGTGACTTCACTGCCATCTTAACTGAGAGCCAGCTCAGGTGACCAAGTTCTGCCATCTTTACTGAAGTATTTACTGCCTGCTTTCCCAGTGCTGACTCTTTCACATGTATGTTTTGCGTAGTGGCATGCCTTTGGTAGGATCTACCAAAGCATTCACTTTGCCCAATTCCTGTTCACTGTGTGTGTGTGTGTGTGTATACATGTAACTTAAATACACCTATGTTTACTGTTAAATGTTATAATTGTCTGTTCATTGTATCCCATTCCAGACTACAAAGCAATAAGTCTCATGTTTTAAATTGTTATGTACTTTTAAGTTTATCAATTCAACCCTGCTTTACCTGTTGAGAGCCAGTACAGTCAAGTTTAGACCCAGCTCTCCAGGCAGATTCTATACTGTCACTATAACTCATCTATTCCCAGTATACAGTCCTCAACTTTTCAGAGATCTGGGGAATATGGTATTTAAATATTTAATTGATATAGGAGAGTGTTCTGCTTTGTGTTGATTTCATTGGTTAAATAAAGAAACTGCCTTGACCCTTTAATAGGACAGAAAATTAGGTAGGCAGAGTAAACAGAACAGAATTCTGGGAGGAAGAAGGCAGTGAAGGCAGTCACCATGATTCTCCAACCCGAGACAGACACAGGTTAGGATCCTTCCTGGTAAGCTACCACCTCATGGTGGTACATAGATTATTAGAAATGGGATAATCAAGATGTGAGAGTTAGCCAATAAGAGGCTACAGATAACAGGCCAGGCAGTGTTTAAAAGAATACAATTTGTGTGTTGTTATTTTGGGTGTAAAACTAGCCAGGTGGCAGGATGCAGCCCACAGATCCTATTACTACGTTTAATTATTAAAAACTTTTCACAACAAAAAGAGACAGATTGGCTCCTAGCAGCAACACTCTATTTTTTCCAAAGAAGACAGAAGACAAATGGGCACAAAACAATGTCCATCCACAATTCATTTTAACTGCCAAGTGCTGACCACTGAGAAAACTGGCTTTCATCTAAACAGAAGATATCCAGAAGTGGACACAATCACTGGAATCAACAGCCTAGCTTCTCAGGTAAAGGTAGGCTTGTCTTCCTGCAGATTTATAGCCCACAGGATCTTCTGGAGCCTGGCAAGCCATACTTTAAACAGCAAAAGAAAAATACAACCCTCAGCGACCATGAAGGACCCTGAGGAGTAGCTCTAGGTACCAAACAAGTAAGTTCTCTGTTGTCTGTTTTTAATCAATAAATCAAGTAAATTTATCCTTCTCAAAGATGTCTGATGCAGTTTGACAGCTCAGAGGTTTTGCCAGTTTAAAAGAACAGCCTCAGCAAACAAATTTCAGGAAAATACAAATACACATTTTTAAGGCTTATACCTGTAAGTTATAACTTTATAAAGGCATGAGGACAAATACAAGTTATCCAATTTCTCTCTCATGCTGCCTTTCATAGTTTTAAAAATATTTTCATTCTGATATAAATGTGCTACTGTTTATAAATGCATATGTCTAAAACTTACATTTTCACACACCCAAAGAATTCTTCTAAGTTCCAGGGAGACAAATTGAAGGATACACTTTAAACAGGTCAGATATACCCCTCTAAATTCCTTGGGTCCTAAAAATTTTTTTCCTAAACTTAACTTTGTTCTTTGTTCTGCCAATACCTTAAACACATGCCAGAGACACCATACATTTTTATACAACAAACACAGGACAGGAGCAAAGAGATCAGCTCTGCCAGGATGTGACCAGCACCTAGCTTTCTCAGGTTCTCCCCTCAAGATGATGCCCACAAATATGCAGAAAGCAGTCTTAGAATCTACCATCTCAATTCCTTTAACTTGTTGTGCCTAGCCTACCACATTTTTATTATAAAAAAGAGATGGTAATCTAATGGTCTGTCCTGTCCCTTTAAGAAACAAGCCCTGCCCACTCCCTCCCCCTTCTGCTGAGGCAAGGAGATCTTCCTTCTGCTTCCAGCCTGAGTTCCTTTCTTTCCATCTCTCTCCCAAAGAGGTAGCTTCTGACTCCTTCCCTTCTCCTCACTTCTCCTCTTCTCCCCCTCTCAGTCTCTCTCTCTCCCCTTCTCTCTCTCTCTCTCTCTCTCTCTCTCTCTCTCTCTCTCTCTATCTCTGCTCTTCTCCCCTTTCCCTTTCCCCTCTAAACCCACTAAATAAACACCCAGTTTCTCTGCATGCTGCCTGAGAGGTCTCTATCATTTACCCACCCAAGCTGCTGCATCTTGTGGGACTGGCTTCCCCACCGAGGTCTCTCACCTGCCATGTGGCTCCCCGCCTAGGACTCATTGCCCCTCATGGCTCACTGCTACCACTCAGGGAATGGCACCCTTTTATTTTTACCATAACAGAGATCACCTATTAGGCCATTAATGATGGTGGCTGGTCTCTTAACTCACAGAGAGGTTTTGGCTGTATGACTGTTGTTGAATCCCCTTTCCCTTCCTGAATGGAAATATTCTCCTCAGACAGGGGCTACTTCCAATAGTTTTTTGCTGGAGCTGAGCACAGGAACCAAGATGCAGTTGTTGCTGTTCACTTCAGGCCTCTTTCTTCTTTGCTGCCCCTCCTTACAGGCTCTTCCTGGGGCCAGTCATGAATAGTTCTCCTTCCCCAGAGGATCGGGCCTTCCCTTATTCACAAGTGCTGTCACCACTCTCTCCCCAAAGTTAATAAGAGTCTGTGAGTCCCATGAGAAGGCTGCTGTTCTGGATCTTGCTTGCCGTTTTTGCCTTTACCTGACCTCCCACCCACAATATGAAGAGCCTGAAGCAGGAGCTGCCTTCTCTGGCCACTTTTCTGGGCACTTCAAAGTTGGGGTGGCCCGGGCCTTGGGCTCTCTCTTCCCAACTGTCTCAGCCTCATTGAACCCTAGTGTGGAGATTGCACCATTACATGACTTTCTGTGTTGAACTCCTCTCTGAGGACTTAGCCGGCCCCCTTCCTTCCTCAGTCTCTTCCTTCTCTGCAATGTCATCAAAGCCAAAACTCAAGAAATGTTTCTCCCTCTGTTCAGTGTGCCACTCAGTCAGACATTCTGTATGAGGCATCCTGCAGAGCCCATTGACTCTTCCTCCCCAGGTGAGTCTCTAGAGACCACATCAGGCCCTCCAGTCCTAGGAAACAGCAACTCCAAATTTTCTCTGGTGATGCTTAGACAGTTGGTAGGTAATTGGCTAGTGACAGAACATCCCCTGGGGAGATAAAAACTCACCACTTTGAGAGACTGAGACTGAGTTGCAGAGGGGAAACCTTGAAAGACAAAGCAAGAATGGAACAGAGAGAAGAGCTTCTTAGTTTTATTGGGACTGAAGAAGTTTTCCCTGACCCAGCAGGAGTGCATCATGGAGGAGGGGCTGCTGGGCTGACTTCTGGGGAAGAAGGGCAGCCTCAGTGGCAGAAGTGTTGCCTACTGTTACAAAGTGAAGGAGGAGGAGGAAATTGCTTGAAGTTCTTCATACCACCCAAGGCATCCTGACCCTGACTCAGCATTCTCTGTTCTATTATCACTGATGTCTGCACAGCCAAGGCTGTACATATTTGTGGTTAAGGTAGAAGGCCCTTCAGAGTACCTTCTGAAGACATCTGATACACTTCATGTGATGGCCTGAGTGTCTGAAATCCAGGAGTGACTAAGCCCAGGATTCTACACTGATATCAGCTCCCATCCCATGACCCTTCCCCTAGCCCCTGGGACCTCCTTCTTCACAAAAGATAACACAGATATCCTGGAGTTGCCCTGCCTGAATCATTCAGATAATCTTGCCAGAAAAAATCTACTGCTGGGACCCAGCAAGAGTAATGACCACCTGACACAGGGGGATTATGGGGGTCTTTCTAAGCAGCCGCCAGCAACCTTCTCACCTAATTCTGCTTCCATTACTGCCTCCCACGTAGACTCAATGGAACTGCTTCCTGGAATTCCAATTGAGGAGAGGGACCCAGCAAAGACAGTTCATTCCCTCTCAACCTCCTCTTCCTCTGGATAGTCCACAAGCAGCCACAGGGTCATTCCTGTTCTGAGAGGAGTCAGAGAGTGCTGAGGTGAATTCAACTTTCTCAAGATATCCTTGGTTTCATGGTATGCTCCAGTTAGTGCTGCAAAGAAGCAGTGGCTCCTATGATGTCTTTCCAGTACAAGATGTGGTGACTATTTCCTCACTTTTAACTTCCAGGGCAAGGACAAGCACCTACATTTGTCAATAAAGGAGGAGGGTCACTACCGGGTCCAACATTTGAGGTTCCAGTCCATTTTTGATATGCCTGAGAACTTTCAAGTGCACCCTGCTTGTTCATCCTGGCCACCCTGCCAGCTTAACCCCAAAATAACCACACAGAACCTGTATTAATTAAATCATTGCTTGACCTATTAGCTCTAGTTTCTTATTGGCTAATTCTTACATCTTAATTTAACCCATTCTTATTAATATATGTATCGTCACATGGCAGTGGCTTACCTGATAAAATTCCCAGTGTCTGTCTCTGGCAGATCCATGGCATCTCTCTGACTCTGCCTTTTTCCTCCCAGAATTCAGTTCTGTCTTCTTCACCTACCTAAGTTCTTCCATAGCAGGCCAAGGAAGTTTCTTTATTCATTAACCAATACAAGCAACACACAGAGGGGACTCCCACATCACCTCCCCTTTTCTCTTTAAATAAGAAGGAAGGTTTTAATTTTAACATAGTAAAATTACATATAACAAGACAGGTATCAAGTGAAAATTATAATTATAATACTTATATCTACTTTATCTTTTTATCATATCTAAGGAAAACTATAACTTTATAACTATAGTTTATAACTATAACTGTCTATCTATTCTTCAACTCCATCAAAGACTCCAGAAGGACATAATATTACGTAAGTTAACAGGAAGTACATTGTAAGCAACTTCTAAAACTCTAGAATTGATAGAGACATCTCACTGCCTGGAAAGTCACTCAAAGTTCTTCAGTACTTTTGGGGCATCCATCTTCAGCCTACAGGTCCATAGTAAACAGCAGACTTTTTCATGAAGCAGGAAATTTCAAAGACAGTTTAGTCACTTTCTTCTGTGTCCTGCAGAATGTCTCGCAGACTCTTCCATGAAGCAGGAACCCCGAAGGACCATCTCACCTTTAGGCAAGTTCAACAGTCCAGGCAAGAGCAGTTTCTTGCCCAAATGGCTAAGAAGCCTCTTCTATGCCTATCTTCCTCTTGAAGTCATTGGTGATGCCAGGGCAGTCCCCTCTGTGTGTTGCTTGTATTGGTTAATGAGTAGAAAAACTGCCTAGGCTTGATAAGGCAAAACTTAGGTAGGCAGAGAAGACAGAATTGAATTTTGGGAGGAAGAAAGCAGAGTGAGGGGAATGTCATGAATCTGCCACCAGAGACAGATGTGCTCAATTTTATCTGGTAAGCCACTTCCATGTGGTAATATACAGATTAATAAAAATGAGTTAAATTAAAATGTAAGAATTAGCCAATAAGAAACTAGGGCTAATGGGCCAAGCAGTGATTTAATTAATATAATTTCTGTTTGGTTATTTTGGGGCTATGCTAGCTAGACAGCCGGGACAAACAAGCAGGCCCTCCTGTAACATCTGGAGGCTACAGAGATGTCCTTGCCAGCTATATGCCCTCCCAGCAGAATCAGGGCTGGAAGCAGGATGAGAACCATGATGGGTTATGCAATGTTAACTGATGCTACCCCAATTAATCTCATTTTGAGCAGGTGCTCAGACAATGGAAAATACAACTTCAAACTCATTAAGATTGGTACTCTATGTTAAAGGCTGTTCTTGACCCCTCAGTTTTCCTCCAGTGGTACTCTGCTTATAATAATGATGCAGCAGAGACCCAAGCCTGCACAAATTTGTGATTTGGACTTAATTTCACCCTTGACATGGGCAATACAATGACCTTTACTCACAATCTATGATTGGCATATATGCATATTTCCAACAAATGTCTAACCTAGTCTTCAAGACCCTCAAACTTTATACAACCAAGGACAGTATAGGCTATTAGCACAATCTTGTCCAGCATGCTATGGAACCATTTTCTGAATTTTTGACCTCTGTCACCAGTGCTGTTGAAAAGCACATCCCATCTGTCTCTAACAAGGATATCCTTTTTAAAGAGCTATCCTGAGAGGGGCTCAACACCATCACCCATAATGTAATCACACCTGTTAGAAATGAAAATATTCAGAAGTGAGTCTTGGCTGCTTGTAACATTGACACACAGAACAAGCCCATTTTTCTGCCTTGAGGGCTTCCATCAACGCCTTGGTCAATGCCAAACTTGACAAGGATGATATTTCTGTCCTGCCAGATTGTACTTGTTTGGATTGCGAACAGTTTGGCCATTTAAATAGTGATTGTCCCAGGGCTCATTCAAAGACATAATGTCCTAAATGCCAAAAGGGATATCACTGTACGTAGAAGTTCCCAGTGGGTCCTGATATAAATGATAGACTGGACAATGGCTTCATACACTACTGCATGAAGGTAAATGGTGTGTCTTGGTTTGCAGTGGTTAAGTTGAACTGATTCTCATCCACTAGGCAAATCTCTTCAATTTCAGAAGAATGGTAGATGACATTTAAAGACAGATTGCCCCAATACTTTTGTTTTATCTGCTAAGGTTATTTGAATAGTAGTAGAACCAACCTTATAATAGAAATGTTGATATCTTTGTGACCTAGCTTGAGAGTATTGTGGAGCATTAGGTCTTCTTCCAGAGCCAAGGTGGCAGCAGGGAGTTTCTGTTGCTAATGCTCTATGGTCAGCCTGCTTCTTGGGACAGTCTGTAAAAACAGCCATTTGCTGCCCTTCAGGCGAGTCAGTAGCACTCATGGTAACTGGTGTACTTCCTGACCCAGGAGTTACAGTTATAGATATATACTGCAAAGACATTGCTGTAAGCAAAGCCAGGAAAAACAGCAAACCACTTAGAGAGGATTTCTGTTTTAAAGTAATTGATAGGTCCAGTATGGGCATGCTGGATAATCTTTCTGACCTCCCCCTTTTAGAATTAAAGATTAAATATTATGACACATCATCAAAAATGCCATCCCCCAGGCTGCTATAGCCTTTACAGATGCAAAAAAAATTTTTGGATTGATAATAATGGGAGTTAATCATAAGTAAAGGGCCTATACTCAACCAAATTCTGGATAAGAACAACTAGGGGAGTTAGTGGTAGTACTTAAGGTATTGGAAATGACCCAATCAGAACCTATAAATATTTTCTCAGATAGCCACTATGGCACACAAGCATACAAAATACTATCTTTTGCAAACTTAAAGTCCCAAAAGAATTTCATCTCAAAAACTAAGTAAACTATTCAAAATTTATTACATTCCAGAGGACACCCCTGGCACATACTCTTTTTTTAAAAAAAAATTTATTAAAGATTTCTGCCTCCTCCCCTCCACCGCCTCTCATTTCCCTCCCCCTCCCCCAATCAAGTCCCCCTCCCTCATCAGCCCGAAGAGCAATCAGGGTTCCCTGCCCTGTGGGAAGTTGAAGGACCACCCACCTCCTCCCAGGTCTAATAAGGTGAGCATCCAAACTGCCTAGGCTCCCACAAAGCCAGTACACGCAATAGGATCAAAACCCATTGCCATTGTTCTTGAGTTCTCAGTAGTCCTCATTGTCTGCTATGTTCAGCGAGTCCGGTTTTATCCCATGCTTTTTCAGACCCAGGTCATCTGGCCTTGGAGAGTTCCCCATAGAACATCCCCATTGTCTCAGTATGTGGGTGCACCCCTCGCAGTCCTGAGTTCCTTGATCGTGCTCTCTCTCTCCTTCTGCTCCTGATTTGGACCTTGGGATTTCAGTCCAGTGCTCCAATGTGGGTCTCTGTCTCTGTCTCTTTTCATGCCCCTGGACCCAGCAATACCACTCTTGGGAATATACCCAAGAGAGGCCCTAACATACAACAAAAGCATATGCTCAACTATGTTCATAGCAGCATTGTTTGTAATAGCCAGAACCTGGAAACAACCTAGATGCCCTTCAATGGAAGAATAGATGAAGAAAGTATGGGATATATACATATTTTACTCAGCAGTAAAAAACAATGACTTCTTGAACTTGGCATGCAAATGGATGGAAATAGAAAACACTATCCTGAGTGAGGTAAGCCAGACCCAAAAAGAGGAGCATGGGATGTACTCAGTCATAATTGGTTTCTAGCCATAAATAAAGGACATTGAGCCTATAATTCAGGATCCTAGAGAAGCTAAATAAGAAGGTGAACCCAAAGAAAAACATATAATCATCCTCTTGGATATTAACCTGGCACATATTCTATATCATATATATATAGTTTTTTCTAGACAGGGTTTCTCTGTAGCTTTGGAGCCTCTCCTGGAACTCACTTTGTAGACCAGGCTGGCCTCAAACCTACAGAGATCCATCTGCCTCTGTCTCCCGAGTGCTGGGATTAAAGGCGTGTGCCACCACTGCCCAGCTTCTATATTAGAAATTATAACAGGGCTATCATGAATGGTAACAACTGGCAACCACAGAGTAGACTGCTTAATTATGACTATAACAGTGTCCTTGACCTTGCTGAAACAGGCTAGGCTCCTCCATCAGCAATTTCTTTTGTCACCTCAAAATTTGCCCAGGATTTCGCCTGGTTTACCATTACCCAGCTGTAAACATTTAATCAGAACCTATGCAACTTAACATAAGTCAAGCTACTGGATTTGTCTGCCACATTCTTTGGACAAGTATGGGATCACATAAAATCCCTGCTAGACACCTATGAACTTGTTGCATGATACCTTATGGGTAGTGGTGGTTCCAATATTTCTGTTTAAGTGTCTCCTACAGCTAAGATCCTGACAACAGAAGGTGAACAAGGTAACACTCCAGATGTTAATGGCTACGGAGTGCACTGGACCAAAACCTCCAAGGGAAGTGGTTCATGCTTAGCTAACACAAATATAGGAGGCCATTTAAGGCCCGAATTCTTGTAAAAGTATCCCCTTGTTTCTGACTTTTTAGGATCTCCTGGGGATCCAATCCTTTGAGAACTAACAGTCAAAGACAAGTAAGAGCCTATCCGGCAGACCAACCTAAGACAGGCACAGCCCAAAATGCTGGGGGGTCCTCAAGAAGTGGTTATAAAATTCCACAACTCCCACTAGGTTTCCCAATAAAAATAAAATAAAAAGGATGAGAGGAGGCAGGGCAATAATGTAAGCACAAGCAAGCACATGCAAACGCACAATAAATAAGCAAAATTGGCCAAAATAATCTGGTGGACCAAAAGCACAGTAACTAATGACACACACTCCTAGTCAATCACAACACACCAGCAGCAACCATCAGTTTCAAAAAGAGCAACCAAAAATGTTTCTGTAGCAGCTTAAATTTTCTAACCCCATAAATACCCCTGACTCTTTTACAATAAAAGTCTTTCCATTGGAATCTCTTAGAGCCTGTGTTATTGCCTCTGTAGCATCTCACATCCTGCCTCCCAGGAAAAAGGGATCAGCAGCAGATCAGCAGCAACAAGCCCACAACAGGATAGAACAAATAACAGGGCTATCATCTATGAGCAGGAGTTGTGAGTAGATAATAGGTTAGCTCCCTACTTCAGGCACCTAATGTACCTAATGAGATACTGTAAGAAATGATCTCTGTCCATGCAGCTGTAGTTTAATTCTTCCAACATCTACAGGGTTTCAGCAGAGTAACACCAGCTATTTTCAGTTTCCTTCCTGAAAAAGGGCAAGTTTCCTTCACCTCAATAGTGCAAAGATGTACCCATAAGATCCATCCTATCCTCATCACAGCCTCGAATATAGTCAGGAAAAAATAGTAAGAAGGATGGGATCCCAAACCTGACTCTGTATAGAGGATCTGAGTTTCCATGGTCTGGTACTCTTCTATCTCTAACCTTTGTTATCTTTGTTGGTATGACAGGTACAATCTACCTGCTATAATTAGCTGTCTTCAGAATTAATGGGGTAATGAGACTGAAGAGGACTGTATAACCTGAAGAGAAATATAAGCAAGCATGTTTAGTAGTCAAACTTTTCTTGATATAACCTTTACCTTAGAGGCAGCAACTCCATGCTGAAGGAAATGGCTTGTTCTCTCTCAAACAACATTCTTAGAAAAACATACCAAAGTTACTTGCACTTGGTGTTTATGACTGATGAGGTCAGTAATTACTTCTTTATTTGTTTCTTTCTAGTAGGTCTCAACCTTAAGTTTGATCAATGTATATGTTATTCCATTCAGTTATTTAAGCATTTATCCACTAGTCCTTTTAGCTATGATCCAGCTAACCACTATTTATGATGGAATTGCCTAATGCTGCAATTTTTCTAGTTACAAAGGTGAATACAATGGGGATTCAGTGTTTAAATGAGGACTCATAGACACAGGAATAAATATCACATGCATACTAAGAACTCCAGGAAATGCAAACCATTTTTGGTTTAGGGTAAGAGTGTTCCACTGTTTCAACCTCAATTCCTTATCAATCAAATAAGACAATCTTGTTAATTGTCATGAAAGAAAGCTCCCTTCTTCATAAAAGGAAGAAAGTAAAGTTCTGAGTCTCCATGGTCTGGTACTCTTTGTTCTCTTCATAGGGCAGGTACAACCTTCCTGCCATAGTGATCTGTCTTCAGGAGTAATGGGATAATGAGACTGAAGAGGACTGTATAACCTGATGGAAATCAGTGTGGTCCAACTGTGAAGCTAACTGTGCCAGCGCTGTCAACATGAACTTGGAAAAATTATTTCCTTTCTACAAGCCTGAACCACACTATGCAAGGAAACAATGTGAAAAAAAAATTCCCCAAATTTATATGGCTTAGAAAACTTTAGTTGATGAGATGACTCACCTCCTTGTCATGGAGCCATTGCCACAACTATCACAGCTGAGATTCAGAAGCTGGTGAAGGTGCAGAGATGAAGCTCAGAGGAGCTGCATTTGTCAGCAAATGTGTCTGGGATACTCACCATCCCACTCGTGATCTCTATCTTCTGCTATCATGAGTTGAGTATTGAAATACCATATTCAGAGAATAGACACATACTTTCCCTTACCAAGGACATCCCATTTTGTTACCATCTCCCTGTTTCCTAACCCAGGGGAAATGACTACGGAGGTGGCAAGATTTGGCTTCACTATAAGGCGGTTAAATAATCATGTAGCAGATGAGGTATAATGTGGGTGAACCAACTTTCCAGGAAAGAAAGACGTTAATGTGGTTGCCTGCCAACTATGGATTTTTGTGTTGTTCTTAACTTTGACATTCCAAAAACATGTCTGATATGTAGAATTGCTGGCTACACAGGTAGTTGGGCAATTAATGAGTGAAGGTAGTCAATTAGTAGACACACAGTTGCCAATGTTTCAAGCTAGCACTCAATTCCCAAGCCAGTAGATGAAATGTTCCAGAGAGAAATCCCATGGGACTTCAGAGTAAATAAACCAACAAGCAACAACAACAACAACAACACACCATCCTTTTGTGTTGTGTGCCATTCAGAACACCAGTCTTTGGGATGTATCAGCTTAACCTAGTAATTAAGAGCATGGACTTAGGACCCATACTGGTAGCACATAATTTTCATTTCTCTCACTTGCCAGCTGTGTGATCTCAAGCATATCTCTTTACTTCTCTATACTTTAGTAGCAACATATATACAATTCAAACACTAATTCAGATTGTTAAGTTTTTAAATGAGCTAGAGCTTAAAATACACATTGCATAATAAACATCAGGGAATTGTAGACTCTACAAAGTAGGGAGGGCTGATGCTACTATTTATACTCATTCCACTAAGAAAATAAGAACTTCTTGGAGCTTCTTAGGACATAGAGGTAATGTCAGGGTTTTGAGATTTGGATCTTATGCAATAGAAACCTTCACTTTCTTTAGTTGGTTTCAATAGGTAAAATGATTTTTCCTTTATATTACACCTTTGAATACTTCAACTATGTTCTAGCAATCAATTTGTTTTAGAAATGAAAAACCTGAGTCTTAGTCATGGGAAGGTTGCCAATGTTATCTATGTGCAATTTTTCTACAAAACCTTACAGCAGTGCTAGAATTTGTGTCACTTCAAATTTGGGGCAAGAAAAATTTGCAACTCATCAAATCAATAGAGGTAGTAATGGAAGCTGAGCAGTTCCCCCAAGGAGAGAGGCTTCTTTCTACAAGGTGGATAATGAAGACATTCTTGAACCTGAACCTGAAGTGGGAAAGATGAACAGTGTTCCAGACCAGGATAGTGTAATGGAGAAGAGTGGGAGAGCCCATGGCATGTGTTCTAGAAAGTGAGTGGGGTTCCATGTTGTGCAGAGCTGGAATGAATGAATACAATGAGAACTTGAAGGTATTCCAGGAAAGAGATGGACAGTACCCTAAGCTCAGTTTAGCAAAGATCTCACACAGTTACCTAGATTGAGCTTTCAAATCTCCCATGTCCAGTTTCCTCACATGTGAAAAGAAAGATAGTTCCTAAACGCTGAGTCCATTTCCCTTCTAGGGTTCAGTGGGGGAATAATGGCATTTTCCAAAACTCAAGGTTTAACCACTATCCATTCTGCAACTTTTGCACATTGAAGACAAAACCTTTCCTCATACCTGGGTAAAATTTAAAGCAAGTTGATGGTTATGAACATCAAGGATCTTTTTTTTCTTTAGGCCCTTTGATGTGTCACGGCCAGGTGTATTTTTAAAAGATCCAGAGACAGGGATCCTGGAGAATGAGACAATGAGCAAAGAGCCAGAGAGATTAAATTAAAGAACAATCTATATTACTTTTAAGGTTGATGTGAGTAGACAAAAGAAGGGTGAATCTGAGAAATTAGGTTATCAGTGAGGAGACAGAAGAAGGTGCTTGTTAATAGAATGTGATAGGGAGTTGTAAAGAATCCTTGACAAGATGAAGAAGAAAGAATGATCTAGGGGTCTCAGATGAAGGTCCCTGAAGCCCAACAGGAAGGAGGTCTACTTCCAGACTCCTTGCAATTGGAGCTACCACTGAAATGTCCTCTTGCTATTGCAATATCTCCATCTTTACCTCATAGCCAGATGGATAATCCTAACAAACAAAATAAAACAAAAACAAACAAAAAAAGGCTTCATACTGCAAGCAACAGATACTCTAAATTCCCTTAGTTGAACTCCAAACAATTCTGTTGTTTGATATCTCATTGCATTAAATCCTTGCTTTTATCCTATGATACCTTCCTCTGAATATACAGCATTCCTACTTTCTCTGAACATTTGTCCATCCTTCAATGCTCTGAAGTTCCCTCTCTTGACTAATAGTCTTATTTCTCTGCTGGATTATTGTTGTGTGATAAACATGACCCCTAAAATGAAATGCTACTTTTTTTTAGCTTCCAGTTTGTGTGAATGTGACCTTACTGAGACACTGGATCCCTGCTAATGTAGTTGTGAAAAATAAAGTCATACAGGATCAGAATAAACTCCAATCTAATAATTGGTTCCCCTACTAAGTAACGGGAATATATCTGTAGGGGTGAATATTATACAAATATACTGACCATGGACACAACTAAATGCCTAGTAGCTTGCAGAAACAACAGAACAACAGAAAAGACAACAAAAATTACTTACACCTCTTTTTCAAGTATTTGCTTTTCCAAATTATGACAGAGTAAATTGTTTGTTGGTTTAAGCACTTTATATTGTGGCACTTTATATTGAGAATCCTTGGAAATTAATAAAGTTGCTTTTATGTGTTATTTTTTCAATGAACAACTGAACAACTATTTTTTATATTGTTTGATAGTTTCACATATCTAAATAAATTTTCATCATTTTCAAATCCCCTTATCTCTTCTCTCATTTCCTCATCTTTCCCACTGGAATATCTGTTTTCAACAAGTCCCATTCCTATTTTTATGTATTCTTTTGATGTGTAGCCCTCTCAGTTAAATTAGACTTCCTTGCCCAAGTATAGGTGGGATGTTATTTATCAGTAGCTAAACCAATGAAGAAAATGACACCTCCTCTTCTTACAACTAGTAATTGTCAATAGATCACCAAGAAAATATGGGTCTCTTGTACCTCTTCAGTATTTGTGATGAAATACTGACAGGCCCCATCTTGTGCAGATTAGTATTGCTATAGTGATTTTATTAGTGCATTAGTTATATCATATCTGAAAGACATCATTTTTTTCTCACTAGAATATCTTCTTTGGGAATGATAGTACCAAACTGCCTCTTTTGTCATTAGATTTTTTGTTTTGTTTTAATGCCTAAGAGTGGACCATTGTCCTGCAAGCAAGTTTCAGTATCTCCACTGGAAGTCTAGAAGTTAAGAGTAGGATGGCAACTGTGTATAAAACTATAGCTAATATCTTCCTTATGTTTTGTTACATAGACTCTGCCCTTGTTTTTCTTCTTCCTAGATCCACAAACAGTTCATTTCTCTATTCTCTGGTGTCTCCCAGATTAATGGATGCAGATGGACACAGAATTATTTAGTTTTTCTTAACCAACTGAAAGAACTGCATGGAGAGACACAGATTAATAGAAATGGGTTAAATTCAGATGTAAGAGTTAGGCAATAAGAAGGTAGAGCTAATGGGCCAAGCAGTGATTTAATTCATACAGTATCTGGTTATTTCATGGCCAAGCAGCTGGGAACAAACAAGTTACCTCCTTCCTATGTATTGGTGCCCACGCGGCCAACTAAATCCATTTAAAAACCCGAGAAAGCCTGAAAAGGAATTCTAGATACAAAAATACAGAGTTTAACACATCTTCTTGCTGTTTGCTGGTGGCATCCCATAGATCCTTTAAGAGAGGTTCTCCTGATTCAGTGATAGCAAAAAGAGAAAGAAAAAAAATACCATTTTTAAATGCAGCTTCCTGGGCTGTGCTGCCAGGGCAAACTCTGGCTATGAAGCATTTGAATAATATTTGTGGGCCTGGATGTTTGTGTGCCCATTTGGGGTCCGAAGGAAAGTAGCTGAAACTATGTCCATGGCTCAGTGCTCCTTGCTGGGGCAGGAGGCAGAATCAAGTCTAATAGGTGTGCACAAGCAGGAGAGCATGGCAGATTCCTGCTGCCATACAGAGAGATATTTCCAGGCCACATAGTGTGCTGCTTGGCTAATTTAGCTTTTACTCAAAAAAAAAAAAAGTTTATATGCTGCATGGCGCTACCCAGAGCTTAGGTGGTGAAGATGGCTCTCACCTGGCAGTCCTAGAGCTGGGGATGAACTACCTCCACAATATTTAAAATCTGAAAGAGGCAGAGCTATCACCCAGGGCCACTGAAATCAAGGTGCTTAGCATTTTAACAAACACTTTTGGTCATAAAATAATTGCAGATACGAAGTAAAGACAAGACAAATCTAGATGGAAAAACCTCTAAATAAGTCACAGTGTGTCTAAAAAATGTACATAGGCTTGGGAGAGAGAAGAAGAAGAATATAAAAAGTTAAGTAAATGGTTTACAAAACAAAGTAAAATAAAACACAGTCTTTAAAGAAACACAGTATTAAAAAAATAATAGCATAAAACCAAACAAGCCACATAAAGATAGACAATTCACAGAGTCTGGATAACATATATGATTGTGTTATCTTTTAATTTTTTGACTGCAGAGAAACATTTGATTATGGGGATTGTTAAACTAAGCCAACACATATATTTCAAAGGTATCTTGAATTCAAAATATGAGTCTAAGGATATGCTGCTTTGGAAAAGAAATTCTTCTTTTGTTTCCACAGAGGATAAGAACCTGTGGAATCCTTCCAGACTAAGGTGGTTTGATGGTCCAAGACCTCCTGAAAGGTCACCTTGAACAGCCCTCAAAAATTACTTTGCCCAACTGCTAACTGAGATAAACCTAGCACATAGGATATACCATGAAAAACCTGATTAACAACACTCCCAATCAGCAGTAAATAGTCTAGAGTACTATGCCCAAATTCCCAAACATTGTTATACATTTTTTTTATATTTAAAGGGGAATATGCTATAGATATTTGCATTGGTATGGATCTTGGTTTATTGATACAAACTTAAGTTCAATTTAGTTATATGTATATTTCTGCTCCTAATTATGTTATTATGTTTGTGCAACTCATGTAAAAATTAAATGTACAATTAAGAAATATAGGTTAACAGATAATCAACTATATTAGTCATGTGCATAGTCATGTTAAGTTTTCTAGATATATAGGGATATGTTTCAGATAGAGAGGTATTCTTCAAACCTTTCAAAGACTACAGAACATGACATTTAAAATGTTTTAAGAATTTAGGGCTTATCATGACAATGAGACATTTCTCCTGGCAGTACAAATTACTTTAAGAGGATGATGGGCATTGAAGAAGCTCCTTATAGGCTGAAGATGGATGCCCCAATGATACAGAAGAACTTTGGGTGACTGACCAGGCAGCGAGATGTCTGTCATTTCTATAAGAGTTTTGGAAGTTGCTTACAATATACTTCCTGTTTACTTAGGTAATATTAGATCCTTCTGGAATCTTTGATGGAGTTGAAGAATAAATAGTTATAGTTTCAGTTTTCCTTAGATATGATAAAAGATAAAGTAGATATATTATAACTATAATTTTCCCTTGATACCTGTCTTGTTACATATAATTTTACTATGTTAAAGTTAAAACCTTCCCTTTTATCTAAACAGAAAAGGGGAGGTGATATGGGATTTCCCTCTGTATACTGTGATTACCATTAATAAATAAAGAAATTGCTTTGGATATATAGCAGGGCAGAACTTAGGTAGGCTGGGAAGATGGAACTGAATGCTGGGAGAAAGAAGGCAGAATCAGAGAGATGGCATGTAGCCCCCTCCAGAGACAGATGCCAGAACATTAGCAGATAAGCCACAGCCACATGGCAATACACAGATTAATAGAAATGGGTTAAATTCAGATGTAAGAGTTAGCCAATAAGAAGCTAGAGCTAATGTGTCAAGCAGTGATTTAATTAATACAGTATCTTGTTATTTCGGGGCTAAGTGGCCAGGAACTAACAAGCAGCCTCCTTACTACAGTACTGTCTGAAGATTCTCCCACAGTGTTGGACCTTAGATGGTAAGAGTAATAAAATTTAGTATATGTCTCAACATCTTTTATCATAATCCCCATAAGACATCTTTCAGGATTCTTATGAGACCCATACTAATTTGTTACAAAGCCAGGAGTAGAACTAAGCATAGAGAAAGCTTTCCAATGGGGATGATATCCAGAATTGAAGGAGTTGTTCATTGTCATGATCAGAGCAGTGTGAGTGCTCCTGTTGAGAATAAGTGCTTTCTCAAGTGAACCCCAATGTGACTTCCTTTAATTAAACTACTCAATATGCCAGAATTTAAACACCAAATCTTCAACCCTTTAGTATTTTTTTTGTTTTATCAATGTATTTTATTAAGTCCAACATACCCCAAATATACCAACATAGAAGCAATATAAAACTTTTGAGATCATTACAACTACTTTTTTTTTTATGACACACTCACTGGTAATATTATATTTCATTTTCCTATAGAGATGACAAATATGTTGCAAGGTTTGTTGGATTTAATTATAAGAAGAGAAAAGAAAGGAAAAGTAATAAAGAGAGAAAGAAAAAGAAAGAAAGAAAAAATTATGAGACAAGACAAATAGGTCAAAGATATCTGCTCCATTTCTGTGTTAATTCTTTCATGTCTGAAATAAGGGGTGATAATAATAGTATTTATTATCACATGGTCAAACAATATGAAGAATAATTGGAAGCTCATGTAAAACACAATATAAAAACTAGTTTTTTGTGGTTGTCTGACTAGTTCTAAATTAAAGTCCCTTTTCCATCTTTATAAAATGAGGCTTAATACTGTTTAGGTATGTAATGGTGCTAACATCATACAGCACTATTGTGCATTTTCAGATTTCAAGTAAAAAACATGGAGCATTATATCTGAGCCAACAAGAATGGCCAATTTGTAATTGGGAAGTTTGAGTTCAGAAGTCATCTAGAAATTCCAATTTTAACTCAGCTACTGATTTACCTTATTATTTTGCCTATATCAGGGTAATTTTTGAAAACTCACTGTGATATCTCAAAATAAAGGAAATAATACTCTGTCTTATAGAAGTTTACAGATGTTAAGGAAAAATAATAGTGCAAGCACTTTGCATAAATTTTGACAAACAGGGACAAATCAATCATGAGTAATTTTTATTATTAACCTTGTCTGTTTTTCAGTCAAAGTGAGGGTTAAAACAGCAGTTGCCTGTGAGTTTAGAAGGTGATTTATAGGAGCCAATGGTTCTCTTCAGCAGGCAGTGGGAAAGATATCAATCCGGGAGAGTAAGCTGTAAGTGAAAATTGAACGTGTCAGATAGTGTTGACTCCCTGCACAGTCACTGGCAGTCTTTTTCTTCCTTCTTTTAATTAAACATTTTTGTCTTCTGGTGTAGATTGGGAATAAATCGCTCCTGACCTTAGCCTGCTGGGGCCCTACTTTGAGCTTTAGACTGCACAGTCACTCAGATGCCTTCGTTGTGTATGAAAGCAGAGCTGAGATCTATTCCCTAAATGTACACAGCACTTCGCACAGGTAACAATAGCTTTGTCTCATGAATATAGGTCAACAACTAATTCTGAGGCTGGAGAGATGGCTCAGCAAGTAAAGCTACCTGCCACTAAGACTAGCAGACTGAGTTCAGTTCCTAGGAAACATGTGGAAGGAGAGAACTGACTCTGTCAACTTAGTCTCTGATTTCCACACACACGTGAACTCACTCAATGTATGGCCCTTTCACTATATGTGTGAGCACACGCAAGTACACACACACACACACACACACACACACACACACTGAATAAATAAACAAATAAATAAATATAATTTTATAAAGTCTTAAATAGCCCAATTTTGTTAATTCTAGGATTTGGAGTCTGCCAAATTTTCCTGAAAGACAGATAGTTCTGAAAATAAAATAGAGACTACAAAGCCTGATTTTATGGTTGTGTTTTTTTTAAAAATAATTTAATTAGAAGAAGTATCTTTTAAGGTACTGGGAAAACAACATATCCCCAAACTCAGAAAATACCTACATGTATAAATTTGTTGCGAAGTATAAAATAAAGAGAAATTATCTTTACCCAATTATAGACAGAATCTTTTGCATGATTGTTGGTTTATTCCCTATGTGCCTTCTATTTCTTTGATGTCAAATTCTCTGTAAGCATCTGTTATTACAAACCTTAAAAATCAGACTTGACACAGTGTGGCCTCATGTTGAAGAGCACCGACTCTGGAATAACACTGTCTGGATTTGAGGATCAGTTGTCATATCCGTTATCTGTCATTGATTGTTTTAACTTCTTATGGTTTTCAATATTATCATATAGTTCAAAAATTCAGAGATCAAATACATAGCTTGTCTTGGGTACATGCTTTGTTAGCTGTGGTGGAGGGCTCATTTCCTTGTGTGACTTGTTCTTGGATTATATCTTCAATCACTAGCTGGGGAATTAGCATTTTTTGTATGTTTATCTCCGCAGGTCATCTCACAATTTAGCCCCTTTTCCTATGGTTTAGTTTCTTCATATATTGAAGGATTGTTGGGATTTTTGACACAGTTTCTCAATGTTTCAGTGAAAGAGTTGTATGAAAACCATCCTAAGCTAGGCACCAAAGCTTCAGAATATCACTTCTGTTGCCTTCTCCAGACTGAACAAGTCATTAGCATTACTTAGATTCAAGGAGAGAGGAATTGAAGCCCATCTCAAGGGGAGATACAATAGAGAATTTAGTTTCTACTCCATGGATTTTTTAGACAATTGAGATAATGAGTAGAAAGTATTTGGCAGCCTGCCCAATATATAATTATCAATCAATAAGCTTTAGTTGCTCTTTTTAATTTATTTTTTCTCTAGATAAACTTTCCTTGTGCCTACTTTCCATTTGCTCCCCCACCCATACATACAAGTCATAGTTTTTCCTATTTACAAAGATAAATATCACAGGCAAAATGGAGAGACAAGTTTAAAGTGCTTTTGTAATTCAGATTTTGTCAAAGGCTACAGCAACGACATGCAGGGTGGGGGTAAATTCAAAAACTAATTTGAAGTTACACTAATAAGGCTTTAATGACTGAAGATTACTTGATGGAATTGATATGTCTGACCAAGGAAACAGGTGAATCAAGGACGGTGCCTCGCTATTAGCCAGGCAGGAATACTCAGGTGGTGGTGATTTTCCCTCAGAAAATCACAAAATCCAGGTCCTGTCAACTACTCTCTTTTTCTTATACATTCATCTTTCCCATATCTGGCAACATGTAGACATCATAGGAATTTAGATATTGCCCTTTTAGTGACAGAGAGTCTTGAAGCTTGATCACAGTAGTGACATGAAACAACTTGTTCCTTTGGGAGATTACATGGTCTATAATGAAGCAAAAGGTGACACAAACATAACTCCAGTGGTGTCATTTTGTTTTGTTCATGTTGAAGACTCCTCATTTGGGCTAATGTCACCTCATCTTTTATGTGGATGAATTGCAGTCCTCCAGCAGAAAATTGTCACTCTAAAAGATATTTAAAGAATTTTGTTAGGTTTCTTTTCCAACTGAATAGCCCGGGTCACCCAAAGTTCCAGAGGAAGAGTATCTGTCAACTTGATCATTATTATTCTCAGGTTCCTATCTTATATTGCCATTAGCCTAATGTGGCATCTCAAATGCAGACTGCCTGTCACATTGCTTTGTATACTCCATCTAGCATCATCTTTCACCATCTCTGTTTCATGTCATGGACCATAACTTCTTATATAGCTCTTGGTTTCTGCAAATGTTCTCTGGCCAGCAATGGCTCTTTTATGATATTTGATCTTCCTTGTGACTCCAACCAGTGCCAAACAGGTCTAGTGTCTGTGCAAAGTAAAGGCACTACTGAGAAAACTTGGAAATCCAGTAATGATGAAATCAAGTTAGGTTTAATATGATAGGGAATTTCTTCCTTCCCCTAGTGGTTTTGTTCTGCTCTTCCTTGAATCTTTATAGTAATATTGTCCGACATTTAATACAATTTAGTATTTAGAAACCATTTGGAGTGGTATAGTATAATATTACTATAATAATAATAACAATAAAACAGCAAAGGCACTGACTGTAATAATAATTATGCTAATAGCAATAGCCAACTTTAAAATGTGCTTGTTATATGTCAAATAGTGCAATAAACAATATATATAATATATATATATAATCTCATTTAATTGTCTTAGCAGTCTTATACAATAGATAGTTTTATGTGATTACAGCAAATAACATTCTAAAAGGACAGGTAATTTGCCTGTGGTCAAGCTTCTACTAAATAGTGAAGCTGAAATTGACATCCAGTCTGACTTTGTTTCCCTGGTGAATAGGAGCATTCACATTACACTGACCTTGAGGGTTTAGATATATTGAGTAGAGTTAAGCTTTGTGTTGTTGATTCAAGAGCTGCAGGCTAGACTAGCTTGCATTATCATGTACTGGGCAGGGTTCTCACTTTCTCTTAGACAGGAATGATAGAAACATATAGGGGACTCAAAATGGAAACGTTTCCACTTAAAGAAAAAGTTGTAGAACACATAGGGGACTGGAGATTTATCATGTTGAAATTCAGTGACAAGGACAAGAGGTAGATCTAGGCTATGGTAATAAGGTCCAGACCAAGGGGATATCTGTAAAGTGGTGATTTAATTAAAGATAGCAAGCTAAAATTCACCTCCCTCACCACTGTGCTCCACTGCTACTGACACAGGCAAGTGGCCTGGACTTAGGAGAATAGGTGACATGGGGCTCAGGAGGATAGATGACAATCCATTCCATTCACAGATGCTTCAGGGGAGATTTTCAGGGATGTTCTATCTGAATTCTCTTCCAGCTAAAATCCTAGACTCTATCCATACATTTATTGTACCACAGATGTCAGGCAGGAAATAAAAGGCATGGTGAGGGCCAGATAGCAGAGTATGAAAGCAGAACTCCTTGTAAGCACAGTTTCCTTCTGAGTGTGCCACCTCCTCTTCACTTGAGCCTATGGCTACAGATGGCTCTTTTCATCCACCAAGAAAATTGGACTTCAAGATACCTTTGCAGAATGTGAATACTCTGAACCTGTGAAAAAAGTTTATATTTTATATCCCTTCTAGTCAAGACATCCCAATATTGTTGTTTAAATAAAGTTTTGATACTTCTAGTTGGAAATCTGAGTATTGAAATCTGAGAAGTGGTCAATGCCACTTCTTCCAGGAAGCCAGCCTTCTACATTAGCTTCCTGGGGCTTCTCTAATGAATTGCCCCTAACTGTGTGACTTGGAAAGAGCACTAATGTATTTTCTCATAGTTCTAGAGGTTAGAAGTCCTAAATGAAATCATCACTAAAGAAAAACTGTTGCTTGCCTAGTCTTGGACTTTGGTGGTTTTCTGACAATCTTTGGCCCATCTTTTGCAGATGTGATACTTCATAATCCCTGCCTTCATTACGGGGGAATCTCCCCTTCTGCCTGTGATTTTGTGCCTTCTCTTTTATAAGGATATGAGTTGTAACAGATGAAGACTGTATTAGTCACTTTTCTCTTTCTTATGACCAACTCCCTGACAATAAGTAATGTAAACAAGCCAGGGCTTATTCAGGCTTAGAGTTTAAGAGACATAGCAGGAATGTGAGGCACTGGTCACTTTGCACCCATAGCCCAGAGGAAGAGTGGACAGGAAATTGTGTTGAGCTATTTAACCTCAAAGCCTGTCTGTCCTCAGTGACCTGTGTTCTCCAGTGAGACACTGCCTCCTAATGCTTCCATATCTTTCAAAATCAGTACTACCTACGGGGAAGCAAGTCTTCAAATACAAGAGCCGATGGGGGACATTTCACATTCAAATCACAAGAAAGACAGTTTAATGGTCTCATCTTATCTTGATTACATCTGCATAATGTCTGCTTCCAAATTTTGTTACATTCATAGATATCAACATAACTTTAGGGGCGGGGGAGAGACACACTTTAATTCACAACTCTTTTCCTTGTTCCCTCGTTATCTCCAGATTGTGTTACTTGTAATTATTTGGGTTATGGGATAAATGTCTGTCTTCTTACTAGATTCTGTGTCAATGAGGCTAGCTTTGTTTGGGTAACAGTAAGCTCTCAAGCAGTAAGGAACCATTTCAGAAATACTTCTGGAAGGAGTCTACACTGATCCTGCATTACATATTTATCACTTTTTCCTTATGACCTCTGGTACACTAGCTTTTCCATTGTCCTATTCTGTCAAATGCTCTTTTGGTCTAGGGACTTTATACCTCCGGTTCTCTGTGTCTAGGACTATATTTTTGAATTCACCTTGTGGTCAATACCTTTTTTCATGCTTCACAGCTCAAAGTTTTTTTATCCTGCATCTAAATTAGAGCAGTCTAATATTTTTACCACTGTTCTGTTACTTAAAACTCTTTATTTTATTTTACATACTAATCTCAGTTCCCCCATCTTCCCCTCCACCTACCCCCATCTGCTCCTCAGAAAGGGTAAGGCCTCCCATGGAGAGTCAATGAATTTTGTCACATCAACACATTGAGGCAGGACCAGGTGTCTCTCCCCACCCCCACGGTGCCTTGATTGACTAAGGTTTCTCTTCACAGGAAATGAGCTCTAAAAAGCCAGATCATTCATTAAGATGGCTCCTGGAGAACTTGTAACATAATCTGTAAGGATATGTTCATTGCTGTGTCCACTTTTTGGCGCTTCTTTCTCTCATATACTGTGTACTTCAACAATGTACTAGCCATGTTTGAACTGCTTCACAAGTTGGGCACTAGCTGGGCGGTGGTGGCGCACGCCTTTAATCCCAGCACTCGGGAGGCAGAGGCAGGCGCATCTCTGTGAGTTCGAGGCCAGCCTGGTCTACAAGAGCTAGTTCCAGGAAAGGAACCAAAAGCTACAGAGAAACTCTGTCTCAAAAATCAAAAACAAAACAAAACAAAACAAAAACACAAGTTGGGCCCATGTTTGATAACCCAACAGGTATTCCTGGGTGCATGGGGAATTTATTAGTTGTTATGTTCTATGAAGGTTTACATTTTACATGTGATATCATATTTTTGTTTTGTTTTGTTTTCCTGAGAAAGAGTTTCTCTGTGTAGCTTTGGAGTTTGTCCTGGAACTCACTCTGTAGGCCAGGCTGGCTTTGAACTCACAGAAATCTGCCTGCCTTTGCATTTCAAGGCTCGGCTTAAAGGTGTGCACCACCACTGCCTGGCTGCCTAATCATATTGTAAGGGTATACAATAAAACTTGGTTTTCCTTATTCTCAATCCTGAACTAAAAAGTAGTTAGATGGATGGATTGAGTGGGGAAAACACTCTTAAGAGGTAGTGTTACTGTGATCACCAGGAGCATGAGACTTCAGAATCTCAGGGCCAATGGTGAATAGTATGGGTCCTTAATATATTGCGATTCTAAAGAAGTATCTAGTGCATGTTCAGTACCAACCAAGTAAACAAAATTTCTCTCTCTCTTCCTTTCAATTTTATCTCCTTTTGGATCCTCTTGCTCTTCTCAATTTCACTAGAAATAATACAAAATCCTTTGGTTTCCATGGAGGGGTGGTTTCAGTGTCCATAGCGTTTTAGTCCTGTACATACAGTGACATAGAATTTTTATATTGGCAACACATATCTCACTATGCATTTCTAATCATTCTTGGACTACTTATAATGCCTAATGTAGTATTAATGTGTATAAATAGACATTATACCATATTGTTAGTGAAGGAAACAAAACTGAGCCCTCTTCTTAGCCTTTATATATCTCTATAGATCTCTGTGTGTGTGTATGTGAGCACACACGTGTGTGTGCATTATGAGGAAAGACTAAGAAAAGCACCCAACTTTGAAATGTTTAAAAACATAAAAACTAAATTTTACTGGATTCCACCCAAAGTATAGCAAAGCGAAACAAAAACCACAGTTAGCTAACCTCGAGGGCCTTCTACCACTCTCTGATTTCTACGGGAGGGTCACCTTTCTCTGCCTTTGAGCTGTCGCACATCTCAAAGTGCTGAGGAAAGCTAGGAGCAGTGTGGATAAATCCTACCTGTAGAGGTTTAATGGGTTCATCTGAGGTGAAACTGATCCTTCCAGCCTTTTTTCTCAATTACCTTCCTATTTATAAGCGGGTAGTCTATGTCTTAATACCAGTCGTCATGAATGACTACATATATTTATATGCTTTAAGTTCTTCTTTGAGTTGGTTTACAACACCTTACTGATTTCTAAATAAGCTAAATAAAAAGTTTCAAATGTATTCATGAAATACTGGAACGAGAAAATTTTATTTCTTAAAGTTGGTTTTTAGTGTAACTTATGCACGTATGCAATATGCAACATCATTCCAAGAAACTGTGTATAATATCACTAATGCCAGAGGGGCCCACAGTACACACAAAAAGCTAAAATACTCAGTTTTTTTTCTTTTCTTCACTATGCTCTGGGTCTGGGGTTAAAATTTAAGGTCTTTTCTCTGTTGCAGATTTTTGCTTTACTGACATAATTCAGCAGCAGCCTTAGATGCTACCTCATAAGAAATTTAACACCAATAAGTAATCTGGTGGGGTGATTGGAGGAAAGTGTTTATTAAGACCTCAAATGTTTCTTCAAGAGCCACAAATGCCATTTTTTCTGGGAAAGACACAGCCATTGTAATCACCAATTCATACAAGAGTGCATACCTGCCCTAAGTCTCTATAACAGTGGGTTCATCAGTATCCAGTCATAGATAGAGGAAAGGCATTCTGGGCTTTTGCTTGGCTTATTTGCTACTGTAGAGTCAGGAAACCAGAGTCATTGCTTTGAATGTATACCCACAGACACCCACAATCAAGGCAGGAGTCTGAAGACAGTAGCCTTGGGGTCTTGGTCCTCTCACTGGCTTATGCTCACATAGTTTTACAGCCCTCACCTTCTAACCTAGGGATGCTCCCACCCACAGTAAGAGGGCCTTCACTTACCGAATTGTCAATCAAGTCAGTCTCACAAACATTTTCACAAGTCAATTTGATTTTGAAAATTCTTCAATTGTAATTTCCTCTTCCCAAGTGACTGTAGGTTGTGTCAAGCTGACAATACAAGCTAACCAGGTCTCCTGCCATTAGATGTTACCATTTTGACTTGACAGAAAAAGGATAAACTGAGGAACTGAGAATTAGAGCAACAGTAAGAAACAGTTCAAGTGATTCTAGAATGCTTGCCACTATTTTCTAGATGATATTTTGGGGATTAGTGCATGTGTGTGTGCGTGTGTGTTTCTGTGTGGGGGGTGTGGATGCAAGGTGGGGATGTCCCCTCTTTTAGGTGAAGAGAAGCTGGGGAATGGCTGCTGTTAAATAGAGAATCTTTGAGCACGTGCTTGCTTAGGCTGAGAAGCATTTGACTTTTTATTGTAGCTGTCGTTTTCTCAGTATGACCGTGGCAAAAAAGTGTCAAGCTAGTACTCTATTGTACACATCAATGCAGCCGTGTTGTTGCTGGTGTATGCGTTTTATCCCAAGTCTAGGCCTCCTGGTAATAGACTAAACATGAGTTGCTGCTCGCCTCCATCCCTTCGTGGATGTCATCAATGTAATCACAGAACAGGTGAGCATGGGTGATTAATAGGGGAGGAAGGAGGAGAAGAAAGGATCTACTCAAGGGTGGGGAATAGTTAATTTGACCTAAACCTCAGAGGCACTGTGTCCTCTGGCAAGGCTGCCGCAATGGTTATCAGTAGGAAAAGTCTCTCTCCAGCCTCTCGGTCTCATTTCCAGTCTGGGCATGCTTGAGAAGCCATTACCATATTTATAGAGCTACCTGGCCCCACAGCACACGCATGAGAGGGTTAGAAAGACCTATCTATTTTTCCAGCTGTGCTGCTATCCTTAGCGGCAAGTCTGGTGGGGGAGAAGGGAGGGCTTCGATCCCAGCATTAGAAGGATTGTGAGGATTAGACTGCAGAGCTTGCCTAGTGAGTGTGCAGCCTCTTTCCTGCTCCTTCCATCTGGATGAGCTAAGTTGCCGTGGCTAGCTGTGGATCTGTGGACTCTGGGGGGAGCTGCATGGTGGCCCACTGGCTAGGAGAGATGTCCAGGAGAGTAGAATTACCACCGTGCATTTGGTACCCTGACCTGCTTCCTTTATTGCAAGACAGATGATATCGTTAGCAGAGAGAATTTGAGACACAGCACCAGAAAGTGGATAGAGCATGAGTTCAAGAGTCACGGAAGTTTATTAGTTGTATGATCTTGGGCAGATCCTCTCATTTCTCTTTAGTCATCTGCACTAAGAGAAATGAGAATAAATTGTTGGGAGGAAATAATTGCAGACATACTTGAATGTGTGAGACCAAAGGTTCTTTTCCTTTCCAAGATCAGGCCATTACAGCTGATACTTAATTTCTGACTTACATAAGTGCAGTATACAAAGCTTTGTTTTACTGGACACCATGATTTTTCTACTCCACACTATCACAGACTCCATTAGTAAAGCAGTGCTCTTGCTTTCTTGTGTGCTTATTCTTTCTCCTGCCCTCTATCCTCCGTCCCTCCCCCTTCAACATATATGTGAATATACGCATATATGAAATAGTTATTATTCTTCTAAGTATGCATGGCATTTCTACTCTGTTTTTTATATAATTAAAGTGGATCTAGATATCATGATTATGATTTCAAATAGATTTGAGCCAGGGACCTTTATTTAGTATATTTTGTGTGTGTGTGTGTGTGTGTGTGTGTGTGTGTATGTGTGCTTATTATGTGTGTGCATGTGTGTGGGTAAAATGCATACTGAACCTAGAAGGTCAATTGCATTCAGACATGTTTTCTTCCAAGGTTTCACCATCTTTCCTGTCAAGAGTGTGTGTGTAACGACCTCTCACTTGGCTTCTCTATATTCTTTCTACATCTGTGATAATCAATTTTATGCATCAACTTTATTGGGCCAAAAGATGCCCAGATAATTACTAAGCATCATTTCTGTATCTTAAGGGCATATTCAGAGACACAAACTACATTTGAGCTGGTGAGCTGAGTGAAGCAAAGGATTCTTCTCAGTGCAACTGATCTTTACTGACTCTAGAAGGCCTGAGAAGAGCAGGTTGGATTCACTCCACGTGACCACATTAGATGGAAAATGGATCTCCTATTCTTGGTTTCCCTTATTTGAATTTTGAATCAAACTTACATTTCCATCATACACTTTCTGGCTCCTAGGACTTTGTTTTATTTATTTATTTTTATTTAAAAAAAATAATTGTTTTTTCTCATGATACATATCAATCCAAGTTCCCAATCCCTCCTTTCCTCTCATTCCCTCCACACACCCCCCCACCCCACCCCACCCCATCCAATCCTCAGAGAGGGTAAGGCACATTGCTTTGGTGAAAGTCCAAGACACCAACCCCTACTATATATAGACTGAGCAAGGTAACCACCAAAGAGAATAGGCTCCCAAAAAGCTAGCACAAGCAGTAGGGATAAATCCTGTACCCACTGCCAATGGCACTTCACTCTGCCACAGTCATACAACTGTCACCCACATTCAGAGGGTCTAGTTTGGTCCTATGCTGACTCCTTCTCTGTCTGACTAGAGTTGGTGAGCTCCCATCAGCTCAGCTAAAGTGTTTCAGTGAGTTTCCCCATCAAGGTCTTGACCTCTTTGACCATAGTCTCTTTCTTCCCACTCTTTTACTGGACTTTGGGAGCTCAGTCCAGTGTTCCACTGCAGGTCTCTTCCTCTGTTTCCATCAGTTGCTGGATGAAGGTTCTATGATGATATTTAAGATATTCATCAGTCTGACTATAGCTAGGGCAAGTCAAGATCGGGCCATTTCTCCTCTATTGTTTAGGGTCTTAGTTGATGTCATCCTTTTGGATTCCTGGAAATTTCTCTAGAGCCAGGTTTCTTATTAACCCTATAATGGCTCCCTCAATCAAGATATCTCTTTCCTTCCTCTCATCCCTGTCCTTCCTCTATCTCAACAATGCCATTCCCTCAAGTTTTCCTCACCCCTTCCCTTCTTCCCTTCTTTTCTCCTTCCACTCTCCCTTCTCCCCCAACCAACATACTCCCAATTTTGTCAGGCGATCTTGTCTGTTTCTTCTTTCCAGGTGGATCTATGTATGGTTTTCTTAAGGTTCACCTTATTACTTAGCTCTTCTAGGATCATGAACTATAGGCTCAATAGCCTTTGCTTATAGCTAGTATGCACTTATGATTGAATACATACCATATTCATCTTTTTTGGGTATGGGTATCACTTAGGATAGTGTTTCTTAATTCCATTAATTTGCATGCACAATTCAAGATTTCATTGTTTTTTTTTTTTTAACCACTGAGTAGTAAGCTAATGTGCAAATGGGCCACATTTTCTTTATCCATTGTTCAGTTGAGGAACATCTAGGCTTTTACCAGGTTATAGCTATTACAAATAATGCTGCTATGAACATAGTTGAACAAATGCCTTTGTAGTATGATTGAGCATCCTTTGGGTATATGCCCAAGTGTGGTATTGCTGAATCCTGAGTTAGGTTGATTCCCAGTTTTCTAAGAAACTGCTATACTGATTTCTAAAGTGGTTGTACAAGTGTGCATTCCCACCAGCAATGGATAAATGTTCCCCTAACTCCATAATCTCTCCAACATAAGCTATCATTGGTGTTTTTGATCTTCGCCATTCTGACAGGTATGAGATGGTATCTCAGAGTTGTTTTGATTTACATTTATTTCCTTAATGGCTAAAGATGTTGAAAATTTATCGAAGACTTGGATATTAATCCACATACCTATGAACACCTGATTTTTGACAAAAAAGCAAAAATTATACAATGGAAAAAAAAAAGAAAGTATCTTCAACAAATGGTCCTGGCATAACTATGTCAACATGTAAAAGAATGAAAATAGATCCATATCGTTCCCATGCGCAAAACTCAAGTCCAAATGAATTAAAGGCCTCAGTATAAATATGACCACTCTGAGCCTGAGAGAAGAGAAAGTGGGAAGTAGTCTTCAATGCATGGACACAGGAGACCATTTACTAAATATAGCCAAGGTAGTACAGACACTGAGAGCAATAATGAATGAAATAATTCCTGAAAGTGAGAAGCTTCTGTAAAGCAAATGACACTGTCAATAAGACAAAATAGCAGCGTATTGAATCGGAAAATATCTTCCACCAAACCCACATTACACAAATGACTTATCTCCAAAATATATAAAGAACTCAAGAAAATAGACATCAAAATTCTAAATAACCCAATTGAAAAATTCTCAACAGAAGAATCTCAAATGGCCTTAAGGGACTTTAAATTATATCATCAGCTTTCCTGGTTTTCTAGCCTTGTTAGAGCTTGAGTTCAAAGGCCAAGAAAGGGGGCAGGAAGTCATCAAGATATAGGAGACTACAAAGGGATAGCAAGATTTCTATGCTGTGTGTGGGAAGGTGTGATGTGATGACATAACTGGGAAAAAGCAGATGATGGTGGGTTGGGTATGAAGGTCTGCTGTGCAGTATGTGCATTATTTTCCCTCTGTCTGTGAATCCTATGTTTCTCACAAGTCCTGCAGTATACAATGTGTGCAAGTGTGCTGGTATGTGTGTGTATGTGAGGATAAAACGCATACTGAACCTAAGAAAGTTAAGTTACAATCAGGTACTAGTCCTTGACAACTTACATCCAGGGACTTACAGAAACTCAACACTGACACCCAAGAATTATAGGAAAATATTCTTAGAAGAATCTCATTTCACGGGGTGTGGGCAGCATTATTCTCTGCCCACAGCTCACCCAAACCTTTGTCTCTGCTGCAAAATAGTATATTTCCATCAAAATATATTCCAAGCACAGGTATAAAAGGAAACACTTAGAAATACATCTTTTGATTTAGGACTGCGACCCAAGACTTTTCTCATTAGTCATGTTGAAAATGACAGCTGAGGAGCTTCCATGTATCAAACTAGGCCCTCTGCATGTGGAAGACAGTTGTGTAGCTTGGTCTATCTGAGGGGACCCTGGCAGCAGTACCAGGATTTATCATGATACATGGGAGAGCTTGGTGGAACCCATTCCCTATGGTGGGATGCTATGGTCATCCTTAATGCAGGGGATAAGGATTTGGTTCTGCCACAACTTAATGTACCAGACTTAGTTGACTCCCTATAGACCTTACCCTTTGGGAGGAGTGAATGGGGGTGGGTTGGGGGGGAGGTGAGGGGGCCAGGAGGAGGGAAGGGAGGTATAACTGTGGTTGGAATGTAAAATAAAGTTTTAAAAAATAAGATTCACCCCCCCAAAAAAAGGAAAAAACAAGAACTAGAAGAATTATGGTTTGAGGAACCATCTAATAACCATGAACTAGCTCCATCATGCATTCAAACATTTACGTATATGGACCATGCTCCATATGAGTGTGCACTTACACACACACACACACACACACACACACACACACACACATTGGGTGGGGTAATTTTCAAGTACATTTGCTTTTTTATTTTTGTCAGTCACCTCACTTGAGATGCATTTGGGCTGATATTTTTCTGTGCCCCTCTGTGTCTAACACCTCCTTTTCCAGGACCAAATTGCATATATGTGCACATTACACAAGTTGGTTCCTCTAAATGCAAGCCTACCAAAGGTGAAGTACTATGTTTACATCTTTGTCATAACACAAATCCTCATTTTTTTTATGTAATATTATAGTGCCTGAATAAAACACGTTAGTCTAAAACAACCTCAAGACATATTGTTTGTTCATGTTTATGGAGGTTTCAAGGTGTCATGTGGCAGTATTTGTAACAAATGAGGACAGAACTTTAACATGGATCCTGTGATTATTTTTGACTATGTGGCAGCTGTACATGTTAGATGTCATTATAAATGAGCCTTTAAAGATCACTCCGAAAGGCACTACAGCAAATCCTGAAAAGATGACATTGATGAGATGATTTTTGCATCTCCCTAAGTCCCTCGTTAACAAAAAGAGCAAGGATGAAAAACTCAAAACCCTCCAACAACGTCATCTATTTAAGTAAAAAAAGAAAACCCATTGAGTTAGTAAGGTATTTTCAAAACCTTAATTTATGAACAGAGGAGGATAATGTGTGATTGCCTAGGATCAGCACAGAACTAGATTCTTAAAGAAAGAGGCAGGAGGGTGTAATATATCCTCTGATGAATCAAAAGCAGAATGGCTTAATCTCCATCTGATATTCAGGGGGTGGCAGGCAGAAGCACATGAGGAAGTGCCTTAATCTGTTGGGGTTTTCTCGCCCCCATGTACAATGTGGTGCAGAAATCCTCAAGGGAGTTCAGAGAAGAATCTAGACAAGCTGCCTCTCATAACAAGAACCCATCTGGGTGAGAAACTGCAGAGTACTGAGTCAAGTTGAAAGAGTGGAAGAGAAAAGATATTTCAAAAAGTCCAAGTTCATATTATGCAAAACAAGAGAGAGTTCTGGTGCTGTGAAGGTAGAGAGTTATCTGGATCTAGTGCTTCATCCAAGAGCTCATAAAACCAATTATCCATCAGATTTGACATGAACTAGTCAAGTTTGAGTCCCATACACATTTATTAATAAATGAAAAGGAGACTAAGAATAATAGGTCACCTGTAGATTGCCAACATTGAAAAACATGTGTGTAACATGAACTAGAAGAACTTAAGATAGTGATGAACAAACAAGATAAATCACCAAATCAGAACAAGGAAAGATGAAGTGAGCACATGTGCAAGTGAATATGGCAGGCGATGTTTTATGAGAAATGAATAAAGAGAAATAGACATTTTTAAAAATATATTTCAATTATGTTTACTTATGTATATTTGTTGTCTGTGTATGTTATGTGAGTACAGTGCTGTATGGAGGTCATAAGCAGTGGTGAATCTATGGAGTGTGTTACCTCTGATTGTGAGCATCCCCACATGATGCTTTTAACTGAACTTGAATCCTTAGGCAGAACAGCAAGTACTGTTAATTGCTGAGTGATTCATCTCTCCCATCTAGCAGTAACTTTTAAAACTGAAAATAAATGAGAAAAGATACAAAATGGGTTTGAAAAATGTCAAGAGAGGTAAAGGATAAGAAAAGTAACATTCCATTTCATTAGTCTTATATGTATTATATTTGTTGTATTGTATTATGAATTTACACCAAAGCAAAAGTACAACATTTCCAGAAGAATGGCTAAAAAAAATTAGCCTTAAAAACAAAAACAATAAAATACCTGAAAAGATATATTAAAAGTAAGACCATATGTTTGGAAAAAAGACCCAGAATAACAAATACTGAAACATTTGAAATTTCCATTTTGTTCTCTCAGCCAAAATGCCCAAATATCTCACAATAGGAAGACAATCTGATTGTCATCAGAGTTTGACAGCTATGCTTTATGTCAGAAGACGTAGAGTGATATATTTAAGATACTCAGGAAAAGAAAATATGAGCCATATGTTATGAACCCAGCTAAACTTACTTTCAAGTACAAAAACTGTAGACAACCTGCTACCAGCAAGCACGAATCCAGAAAATACTGTTCCCAGGAGCCTCTCCTGAGCAAACCACCACAGAATGAAAGTGACTGGAGAGACACTGACAGAAGGCCTGCTGGTAAGCATTAAATATATATCTGTCTGTACAACTAAGTAGAAATGATGGCTAGAAAGGGAAATACAGGCTCTGAAAGCCACATGCCATGAAATTGTAGGAATGGTGTGTCAACTTTTAAAACGGGGGACTATGAAAATAAGGTTACACTTAACAATTGTCTGATGTTTCTTAACAGGAAGCTATAAGAAGCTTCATGTCATATTCTTAGATATATGTAAATTTAATAAGACCCACAGTGGTTCTAAAATATACCAAAGATTTTGTCAGTAAATCACCAAGAAATAAAAATACTGATCAATGTTGCTAGGAATATCTGAGTGAAAATACTAATACCATGCTGAAATGTTATGAATCCATCAAGTGGAGTGTACTCCAAAAGTGAAAAGATGCTTAAATATTAAGCACTTCATTAATGTGATTCACCGTAACAGATGGCATCTCTTCAACCTCATCTAACACATTTACACAGAATATCATCAGAGTGTGTTACAGATACCCAAAGTGCTTCCCTTAAGGCCTATATTGACATTTGCTCACCATTCACAAACATGTCAGTGAGAATTCTGGGTAATAAGGAATGTATCATTCCCATTTTACTTATAAGAGAACTAAGGTTTTGAGCATTAAAATAAATAACTCAAGAACATGTATGTTTGATGTATAGAAAAGCTGACCTATGAATTCAGGATTTTTCAGTTCCAGGTCTTATTCAGTTTATATATATATATATATGTTTGAAAGATGTTGAGAGAGGTAACGGATATATATATATATATATATATATATATATATATATATATAATTCTTCCTTCCTCCTCAATTTTTTTCCTTATCTCCCAATCTACTATTCACACACTCCTTGTTTCTATCTTTAGTGTATGATCTTCACCTGCCTTCTCTTTTTTCTCCTTCCTTAATTTTTCTTACATCTGATTCTTTCTGCCTATTCTTATGAACTTTCCTCCCTTCCTTTTGTAATCTGAACTTTTGCTTTTTATTCCAAAGCAAGTTGTGAGATTCCCTATGACAGGAAATCTTATGCCATATAGACACACCTGCAAAACGTCCTTAATCCTGCTCAGTTCAGGAAAAATTATGCTTGAAGATAGTTTGTTGATTGCTTAGCAATTTATGGCCTGACAGAACAGAATAACTCAAAGAATTTAATGTTTAGAATTGATTTTATTTATTTATTTAAAACAGAAAAGAGCAATCTTTTTTCATTTTACCTACCAATCACAGTTCCTTCTCCCTCCCCTCCTCCGATTCCCTTCACATTCCTCCCCATCCCACCCCCAATGCACTCTTCAGAGATGGTAAGGCACATTGCTTTGGTGAAGGTCCAAGTTTCCTACCCCTACTATATATAGACTAGCAAGGTATCCATACAAACAGAACAGGTTCCCAAAAAGCCAGCACAAGCAGTAGGGATAAATCCTGTTCCCACTGCCAGTAGCACCTCAGTCTGCTACAGGCATACAACTGTCACCCACATTCAGAGGGTCTAGTTTGGTCCTATGCTGATTCCTTCTCTGTCTGTCCGAGCTCACATTAGCTCAGCTAAAATGTTTCACTGGATTTCCCCATCAAAGTCTTGACCTGTTTGATCATAGTCTCATTCCTCCCACTCTTTTACTGGACTTTGGGAGCTCAGTCCAGTGCTCCACTGCGGGTCTCTGCCTGTTTCCATCAGTTGCTGGATGAAAATTCTATGGTGACATTTAAAATATTCATCGGTCTGACTACAGGACTAGGCCAGTTTAGGCCCCCTCTTCTCTACTGCTTAGGGTCTTAGTTGGTGTCATCCTTTTGGATTCCTGGGAATTTCTCTAGTTCCAGATTTCTTGCTAGGCCCATAACAGCTACCTCAATCAAAATATCTCTTCTTTGCTCTCATCTCTGTCCTTCCATCTCGACTATCCCGTTTCCTCAAGTTTTCCTCCTCCTCTCCTTCTCCCTTTCTCTTCCCCTTCTGCTTTCTCTTCTCCCCGCACAAGCATGCTCACATTTTTGTTAGGCAATCTTGTTTATTTCCCCTTTCCAGGTGTATCTATGTATGTTTTCTGTAGGGTTCACCTTGTTACTTACCTTCTCTAGGTTCATGGACTATTATCATTTTATTTTATTATGGCTTATTATCCTTTTATTTATGACTAATATCTACTTATGAGTACATACATACTAGGTTCATCTGGGTCTGTGTTACCTTACTCAGGATTTTTTTTTTCGAGTTCCATCCATTGCAAATTTCAAGATTTCATTGTTTCTTACCGCTGAGTAGTACTTTAATGTGTAAATGTGCCACATTTTCTTTATCCATTCTTTGGTTGAGGGGCATCAGTTTGTTTCCAAGTTCTGCCTATTACAAATAATGCTTCTGTGAACATAGTTGGACAAATGCCTTTTTAATATGATTGAGCAACTTTTGGGTATAAGCCCAAGTGATATTGCTGAATCCTGAGGTAGGTTGATTCCTAATTTTCTGAGAAACTGCCATACTGATTTTCTTAGTAGTTGTATAAGTTTGCATTTCCACCAGTAATGTATGAGTGTTCCCCTTAGTCCACGACTCCTACAGCATAAGCTATCATTGGTGTTTTTGATCTTAGCCATTTTGACAGGTGTAGGATGTTATCTTAGGGTCATTTTGATTTGCATTTCCCTGATGGTTAAAGATATGGATGATTTCCTTATCTTTTGGCCATTTGAGATTCTTCTATTTAGAATTCTCTGTTTAGTTCTGTACTCCATTTTTTAATTGAATTATTTGGAATTTTGATGTCTAATTTCTGGAATTCCTTATATATTTTGGAGATAAGTCCTCTGTCTAATGTGGGGTTGGCAAAGATCTTTTCCTATTCAGTAGGCTGCCTTTTTGTCTTGTTGACTGTGTCCTTTGCTTTACAGAAGCTTCTCTAGTGTGGAAAATCCTTCTGTATATGTGTTGTTTTTATTGGTTAATGAATAATGAAGCTGCTTCCAGCCAATGGCTTAACAGAATGCAGTCAGGCTGGAAAGAGAGAGAGAGAGAGAGAGAGAGAGAGAGAGAGAGAGAGAGAGAGAGAGAGAGGAGGCGGAGTTAAAGACACACCATGGAGCCAGCAGAGGGGAAATACATGAGCTGCCAGCAGGAACATTGATGGTAGGCCATGAGCAATTTGGTAAAATATAAAATGATAGAAATGGATTAACCAAAGATATAAGAGCTAGCTAGTAATATGCTTACATGATTGGCCAAGCAGTGATTTAAACAGTATAGTTTTTGAGTAATTATTTTTTGGTCTGTTCAGCTGGGAATGAACAAGCAACCTCCTATAACACTTCTCAGTTTCAAGAGGTCTCATTTATTAATTGTTGCTCTCAGTGTCTGTGCTACTGGTGTTATATTTAGGAAGTGGTCTCCTGTGCCCACAAGCCTTGAAGGCTACTTACCACTTTCTTTTCTATAGGTCCAGTGTTACAGTGAGGTCTTTAATACATTTGGATTTGAGTTTTGTGCATGGGGATAGATATGGATCTATTTTCATTCTTCTACACGTTGACATTCAGTTATGCCAGTACTATTTTTTGAAGATGTTTTTTCTACTGTGTAATTTTAGCTTCTTTGTCAAAAATCAGGTGTTCATAGGTGTGTGGATCAATATCTTTGATTTGATTCCATTGGCCAACATGTCTGTTTTTATGCCAATACCAAACTGTTTTCGTTACTGTAGCTCTGTAATAGAGTTTGAAGTCAGGAATGGTGAAGCTTCTGGAAGATTTTTTATTGTACAGGATTGTTTCAGCTATCCTGGGTTTTTGTTTTTCCATATGAATTTGATTATTGTTCTTTCAAGGTCTGTGAAGAATTGTGTTGGGATTTTGATGGGGATTGTATTGAATCTCTAGATTGCTTTTGGTAGGATTGCAATTTTTATTATGTTGATCCTATGTATCCAAGAAATGGAAAAATTTCTATTTTCTAGTATCTTTTTCAATTTCTTTCTCCAAAGACTTAAAGTTTTTGTTGAACAGGTCTTTCAGTTCTTTGGTTAGTGTTACCCCAATGTATTTTATATTATCTATTGTGAAGGGTGTTATTTCTCTGATGTCTTTCTTAGATTCTTTATTATTTGCATATAGTAGGCTTCTGATTTTTTTAGTTGATTTTGTATCCTGCCATATGACTGAAAATATTTATCAGTTATAGGATTTCCCTGGTAGAGTTTTTGGGGTCATTTATGTATACTATCATATCATCTGCAAATATCAAAAGTTTGGCTTCTTCCATTTCAATTTGAATTCCCTTGATCCCCTTTTGTTGACTTACTGCTCTAGTAAGAACTTCAAGAACTATGTTGAATGGATATGTGGAGCAAGTGGACAGCCTTGTCTTATTACTGATTTTAATGAAATCACTTTATTTCCATTTAATTTGATGGGGTTGTTGACTTGCTCTATACTGCTTTTATTATATTTAGATATATTCCTTGTATCCCTGATCTCTCCAAGATCTTTATCATGAAGGGGTGTTGGATTTTTTAATGTCTTCTCAGCATTTAATGAGATGATCATGTGTTTTTTTTTCTTTCTTTCGCTTTATTGATATTGTGGATTACATTGATGGATTTTCATATGTTGGACCATCTTAACATCTCAGGATTGAGATAACTTTATCACAGTGGATGATTTTTTAATGTGTTCTTGGATTCAGTATGCCTGTTTTTTATTTAGTATTTTCGCATCAATGTTCATGAGTTAATATTGGTCTGTAATTCTGTTTCTTGATTGAGTGTGTGGTTTCAGTATCAGGGTAACTGTAGCCTCATATAAAGGGTTTGGCAATGTTCCTTTGGTTTGTATTGTGTGGAACACTTTGAGGAGCATAGGTATTATCTCTTCTTTGATGTTCTGGTAAAATTCTACACTAAAACCAATGGGCTATGGGCTTTTTTTGTTTGGGAAGATTTTGATGACTGCTTTTATTTTCTTGCAGGTTATAGGTCTATTTCAATTTCTTGCCTGGTCTTGATTTAATTTTGTTATGTGGTACCTATCCAGAAAAATGTCCATATCTTTTAAATTTTCCATTTTTTAAAGTACAGGTTTTTGTATTATGACCTAATGATTCTCAGAATTTCCTCCATGTCTGTTGTTAGACCTCCATTTTCATTTCTGATTTTGTTAATTTGTATGTTCTATCTCTGCCTTTTGATTAGTTTGGATAAGCATTTTTCTATCTTGTTGATTTTCTCAAAGAAGCATCCCTTTGGTTCATTAATTCTTTGTATTATTTTCTTTGTTTCTATTTTATTGATTTCAGCCCTCAATTTAATTATATCATCTGCTTTTCATGGGTGAGTCTGCTTCTTTTTGTTCAAGAGCTTTCAGGTGCGCTATTAAGTCAATAGTGTGAGATTACTTTACTTTCTTTATGTAGGCACTTACTGCTATGATTTTTCCTCTCGGCACTGCTTTTATAGTATCCCATAGGTTTGGATACATTGTACTTTCATTTTTTGTTGAATTCTAGGAAATCTTTAATTTCTTTCTTTATTTCTTCCTTGACCCATGGGTGGTTGAGTAGTTCACTCTTTAATTTCCATGAGTTTGTAGATTATCTGGGACTCATGTTGTTGTTAAATTCTAACTTTAAACCATGGTAATCCAATAAGATACAGGAGGTTATTCCTATTTTTTTTTTTTGTATTTGCTGAGTTTTGTTTTGTTACCACATATGTAGTCAATTTTAGAGAAAGTTCCATGAGGTGCTGAGAAGGTATATTCTTTTGTGTTTAGGTGGAATGTTCTGTGGATGTCTGTTAAGTCTATTTGAGTCATGGCATCTGTTAGTTCTCATATTTTGGGGTTAAGTTTAGTCTGGTTTACTGTCCATTGAGGAGAGTGGGTAAATCTTAATATTATTGTGTAGGGTTTGATGTATGATTTAAGCTTTAGCAATGTTTCTTTTACATATGTGGTACTCATCTATTTGGGGCATAGATGTTCATGATTAAGGCCACTTCTTGATGGATTGTTCCTGTTATGAGTGTAAAGTGTTCTTCTCCATCTCTTTGATTAATTTTAGTTTGAAGTCTATTTTATTATATATTAGGATAGCTACAACCACTTTTTTCTTAGGTTTGTTTTAATGGAAAATCTATTCCAAAACCTTTACTCTGAGGTAACAACTCTCTTTGATATTGAGGTTGGTTTCTTCTATACAGCAGAAGGATGGATTCTGCTTTTATAATCCATTCTCTTCACCTGCGTCTTTTTATAGGTGAATTGACTAGACTGATATTAAGACATATTACTGGCTAGTGATCATTAATTTTTGTTGTTTTTTGGTGGTCATATTTGTATGTTTCCCTTCATTGGGGTTTGCTGGCATGAGGTTATCTGTTGCCTGTGATTTTGTGGGTGTAGTTAGCTTCTCTGGGTGGAAGTTTTCCTTCAAGTTCTTCCTATAGGGCTGGATTTGTTCATAGGTACTGTTTTGTTGTGGAATATGGAGTTCCTAGAGAGTGGAGTTTCCTGCTGGGTGGGTAGTCACTTACCTCTTGGTCCTCTCTGTGAACTTCCAGCCTATGTTTCAGAGTTCTCTAGAATTGATTCTTTTTTTAATTTTTATTTATTTATTTATTAAAGATTTCTGCCTCCTCCCCGCCACCGCCTCCCATTTTCCTCCCCCTCCCCCGATCAAGCCCCCCTCCCTCGTCAGCTCAAATAGATCAGGGCTCCCTGCCCTGTGGGAAGTCCAAGGACCACCCACCTCCATCCAGGTCTAGGAAGGTGAACATCCAAACTGCGTAGGCTCCCACAAAGCCAGTACGTGCAGTAGCATCAAAAACCCATTGCCATTGTTCTTGAGTTTTCAGTAGTCCTCATTGTCTGCTATATTCTTAATATTCACATGGCAATGTGATTATCTCACTATATTTTTATTTTCATTCTGTAATGTCATATCCTTTTGAAGATATTATGACTTTTTCAGTCTAGGGGTTAAACCCCTGACAAATGCTGGTGTCATCTTCCAATACCCTTTAAAGCAAGCTTTGAGGGAGGTATATCAAAAAATGATGTATATCAAAGATGTACATACATTTTTGCCTTTGTGCCTCTTAAAAAGATTTTGAATTTTGGTTTTATATTGCAACATTTTTACCACAGATAAAATTAACTTCTTTATTGGTGGAGACATGATCACAATAAGGTTTATCAGTTTTTGGTTTATGAGCCTATATTAACAGAAATATTACTGCAGCCAATACTGGAAAGAGTAGGTGGAGCTATTGTTCAGGGGTTAACAGCACTGGCTTGATTAGAGGCAGTAGAGCCAGGCTTGATTCCTACTACCCACATGGTTAGCTGAGAAAACATCTATAATTCCAGGGACATGGATGTCCTTTGTGGGCACTGCACAACATACAAGAAGGTAAAAACACACACTAAAATTGAGAAGTATCATATTGCCTGGTCATCAAACTTCTAGCATTATACACAAACACACACACACACACACACACACACACACACACACACACAAATTGAGAAGTATCACATCACCTGGTCATCAATCTTCTAGCATTTCTGGGGCTTCTCATTCCTTCTCTCTCCCTCATTTCTTTTGATATTCTGAGATTTCTAATTGCATTTCTCTCTATGAAGAAAGACAGTGTGACCATCCCCTCCTTTTTTTTTGCTAATTTTATACCTATTATATCACTCTGATATTTTTGAAATTATTAAACTTATTTCTCTATAAAATACCACTTTATTGTTATTGTCTTCTGCCGAGTTTATTAAAAATTCCCTGTATTGTTATAACTCCATTATATAAATGACTGAGAAGATCACAATGAAACAGGATAAGGGCTAGGCCAAAGACAGAAAGATAAAAATCGTTGACTGAGAATGTCCCTAAAAAGCGTGCCCATCATGGCGGCTTTCATGTAAATGAGATAGTCCAGAGAAGGTGGTGTAGCCAAATTAGCAGATGTGTTGTTGAGTTGACTGCTGAAGCTGAGTCAGTGTTTGACATCATGCATTCTTTCAAATTCATGATGTGAACTTCAAGCCCACTGTCTTAAGTGAAAAGTAGGAGCACTGATTTCTCCAGTGGTAACTGTACTCTTTGGTCAGGAATTCTGCACTTATGAGGAGGTTCTTATAGGTGTTCCAGCAAGTGACAAAGACCCTAGACAAGAGGTGAGCAGTGGATGTCACAGACTCATGTGAATTGTCATCCTGTTTCATGAAAACCTAGTGGGTGCAAGTATGCTCAGATGTCATGGCTGACTCTCAAGGTATATAATCAAAATGTTTCATTGTCAGGTAGTATTTGTACAGGTATTCAACCCAGTAAGATATTATGTCTTTCTTGCTCTGTCTTTTGGTGCCTTGACTATAATCAGCTCTGTCTGAACAGCTATGTTCAATCTTCTCCAAGGCTTTGCCGCCTTTCAAATTAGAGGGACCCTAAAATGTGGCCACAGGGACATCTGTTTTGACTTGAGTGCTGGGAGACCTGAGGCTGTGCATTACTTTCTTTTACCATGATGTAGTCATAATCTTTCTTATTGCAAATGTTTGACTAAAGTTTTCCATATATGCTTATAGATTAATATCATGCTTATTATAATTTTATTTTGTGTTTTTGTAAGGTTTAAGACTTGATATTCTTTCAGTGCATATTTGTGCATCATTCATAGAATGCTAGACATTGGGAAAGGTTCTGGTTAAGAGAGTATAAATTGGGTATGGTTCTATGGGCTTTACAGTCTTGAAGGAAATAATCCCTGGGGCATCTTGATGAGAAATTATTCTAGTTTGAAAGTGCATCTTAGGCATGATTGGAGGTATGAGCAGAACGAAGCTGACAAAGGGCTGGAAGGATATCTTGACCATTTGGACCTCTGTGAGGCTACCAGAATCAGTTGGTTACAGTCGACAAATGAGGAGATTGAAAACCTGGGGAAAACACAGACCCAAAGCTGCTACTCAAGGTCATATTGGTAAAGTAACAGAGTTTAAGGAAAAATTCAGATATGTTTATTTTATGAGTCATCAGGCAAACAACCCTCTTTAAGATTAAATAGGATTTAATTGCATTTGCATTACATTAAAAGATGCCTCCTGGCCAACTCAGTTGGAACTGATTATAGTATTAGGTGTAGGACACCTGGGGACAATATACCTTCTGGGACTAAATCTGATGAGTGTGTCTATCAAGTTCTTAATATTGGAATTCTTTTTCCTTACATTAGTTTTTTTTTTGTCTCTGTCAGAATCATGAATTATTAGCAAAACCTAATTTAATCTCCTGGAGCCAAAATATTTTTGTTATGACCTTCAGAAGGCCACAACTTCCCAAAGAGTATACAGCTTCGCATTCTTATAAATCAGCATATTTATAATTTCAGTATAATGGTCATTAACCCACAGAAAGGTGTCCCTAATGATGAGTGGGTTTCTAGGTGACAGAAACTGATATTGAGAATGTGCACAAAGAAAGAAATGCCAGTGATTCCAATGGAAACATTCAGGATCTGTGACAAAATTTCTTTACAAATACTTCCAGAATTGTGGACCATAAATGGTGTTTCCTTTTTGGTCTCTGAAGCACAGTGGAGTGAGAGCTGTGCTTGTGGGTATTAGAAGTTGTCTTAGGCTCAGATTGTCCTAGAACCACAGAAACGCTCAGTGCTTCTCTGTGTTTTAACAGCAGCAGGGCTTAGATACAATAAGCTTTGGAGCAGTTTTGGAAGAGAATGGAATTTCAATTGTTAAACTCATTGTACAGAGAATTTTTATGTTGGAAATAAAGTGAGACCAGGACTACTTTCTCAAAATGTCTAACCTGATTGTTGCATTGTCAGTAGAAAAATTGATCAAATGATGATGGTATTGAAATATCCCCATCTCTCTTGTTACTTTCACATAGCATTCTCTGACTTCTTGCTAGTATGTTTCTATGTGCTTGAAGTCTGAGAAATTGCTGCAGACTTCAGCTTCTCACTTTTGAATTAAAATAAGTTCATTTCACATCAAATAACTTTAAAATCTCTAAAAGTGCTGATAATTGACAAAGTATGATCTTCAAGCAGAATAGATGATATTTATCCTTCTTTGGATTATATGAGAACAGGGTCTCAAATGCCTTCACTATACAGAGCAGAAAACTCTGCATTTTATGAGTCAAACAACCCAAGAGTGGCTTTATCAAATGTGTGCTGAAAACATTAAGTGAATAATCCTAGTGAGTGTAAATCAGAGGGAGGGTATCAAGAAATTGTGGCTTCAGTTGTTGCTTTCTCCACAGGTAACATTTTCATCCTGTGAAAGAATCAGGTCTGTCTGACACAGGAAAGGAAGGAAGGAAAGAGAGGCAGGAAATGATGCTGTGTGCAGAATGCGGTTACTTTCTTGTGTAGAAGTATATAAGGAGTGCTGAAGGACTTGTCTTGGGAGATGAGCTGGGCTCAGACAGTCAAAAGTGTTGGCTGTTTTATGAAAAGTTTGAATTTGGCCTTTTACAAAGTTTGTTTTGACTGAAGAGCTAGTTAACCAGTGGTACATGATCAAAGTAAAAACAAAAAAGAAAAGGAAGGAAGAAAGAAAAAAGAAAGAACAGATCTGCTGTGATAAACTCTGCGGTCTGGCAGATGAACTAGGAAGCTCCAGCCCTGGTGAGAGATGATGAGATCTTGAGGAGATGATAGAGGGGACAATGTCCATAGATATCTTCTGGTGATCATGTCTGGGCAACGGGGTGATTGTCCCCAAAAGCTAAACTCTAGTCTGAGATAATCAGCCTACACTTTTAATATTTGTTTTAGGAAAGAAGTGGAGAATATTGCTTTAAAACTCAGGTTGATGTAAAGGCATGAATTTGACTCTTGGTTTTAAATGTGTGAAACTAGGAAATGGTGTCTCCTTTCACCTATATAAAGTGGGAACGGCGGCAACAGCAATCATAGGATTGTTCTAGAAAGATGTTGAAATAATTTATAAATGTCATCAATACTGATGTGGGAGTGTCATATATCAATCTGTTGATTTCATTGGTTAAGCAATAAAGAAACTGCTTGGCTGGCCCTCATAGGTTAAAACATAGGTGGGAGGAGTAAACATAACAGAAGGCTGGGAGAAAGAAGCTGAGTGAGTGAGTCGCCATGATTCTCCCACTCCAGGCAGAGGCAGGTTAAGATCATTCCTGGTAAGCCAGCTTGTGGGCTACAGCAGATTATTAGAAATGGGCTAGTCCAGGTGCAAGAGCTAGCCTAGAAGAGGCTAGATAGAAATGGGCCAAGCGGTGTTTAAAAGAATACAGTTTCCATGTAATTATTTCGGGTAAAGCTAGCCGGGTGGCGGGACACAACACATTCAAAATGACCAATAAATGTTACAGATATGTATGAATAGTTAAATTAATTAATTAATTTTTGAAACCAAAACCTTAAATTTTTGTCATGAGAGGACAGAACTAGTGGTTTGAGTGTTTTGACACCTATTTTCTATTTTGTTTCTGCTTATTTTTTTATAAAGTTTTGGATTCTTGGAAGCCCTTTGTCCCTTAGTAACAAGTAACCTGTGTCTGTTCATTTGCTGTTCCCTGGAGCAGCACTTAAGATTTTTCTAGGAAAAGATTATGATTGACCTCCTGTGGCCAAATGGTCACTTTTGGGATAATCAGTTTGTGCCAGAGACTGGATAGTGAGGTCAAGTGTTTTTTCTTACTTCATACTCAGAGTACAAGAAAAATAAAAAGTCTGGAGACATTTGCAGGGCTAAATGTGTGCTTTATTATACAGATTACTTTTCATTTGCCTTGATGCATATATCTACTTTGAACTTCCTTTGCTGAACACAGAGACGGAGAAAGGACATCCTGTATTCTCTACCTTATTGCTTGTGTCACCCAATGTCTTCATTATAGGATCACTTGGGTACATTCTACCTTGATACTTAAATTGTCCCAATCTGGGCATGCTGTTTCTGTCTGGGCCGACCATTCTGCTACCACTCCCGATTCTGGACAGAGCTGTGAATGAACTCATTTTCAAATGCTATCAATATTTTATGAATTTCCATCCATTTGCTTTAATAGGGAACTGTAAAAGCATTTAACCATATTACACCCTATCTCTCAAGCACGGCATTATTCCAACAGAGCTGTTTTATTAGAGCCAACCCCAAGAGTAGCTAAAAAGGCTTATCCTCTCCTTTATCAGTCCTTCTGTATATCTGTAAGTCTTTTTTTTTGTCTGTCAACCAACTTACCACAAATCTATGTATAAAATAAAATCAATTCATAGCCTTGGTAAGGCATGTACACACATCAGGATATGTGCACATACAATCATTTGAACACTAATTAGTACAATGAAAATTGATACATCTTTTAACCTTGCGTGACTGGACTCAAGCTTTTAAAGAACCTTTTGAATTTATAAACTGTCCTTGGGTTGCACCTGCGTCATTCCCCCCACCTTGTCTTGTCAGAAAAACATTCTTAGGAAAGTATATTACCTAACATTTGAATAGCTGAAATTGTTGGTCAAGTGACCAGACTCTGAAGTCAGGCAGTTTTCCCCTGTTTGATTTATGACATTGAGCAAATCCCCTTCACAGAGTCACCTCTACAGACAGGGCTTTACACCTTTGTAGTGTGGTGAAAATTCAAGGGGTGACATATGAGAGTGGCTGTAAAGTAAAGAGATACTAAGCAAAGTATAGTTCTTAAAACTAAAGAGTTGAGAATCTTTTCTCTACAAAATTTCTGGATTTATGGGCCTTCTAGGCTGTGAGATGCAGTTCTTCTCATCCTGAACCAATGGTAGATCAAGCTCTGCAAAACTGTGCCTCCTTCACCTACTCTGGGAGTACTGCAGTCTCTTTAGGCTGTGTGAGGAACTTTTCCTTGAGTCCCTTCATTACCATACACACTCTCCCCCACTGCACACAATAGCCTTTTCTCTTCAAGCTTTGGGTGGAAAGAGTTGAAGTCTTATTTACAGCTATGTACCTTAGGATCTGAGCCACACCATCCTCCTCCCTCAAGCTTATTATCATCCCATCTTTTCTGTTCATTGAGTTCAGCCATTTTGCTCATCACTTACTCTGGGGGAGACAGAATTCTTACCACTGGGTTTGTAATAGCGTAGTTTATCCTCACATCATCCTGTAAAATGTTGACTAGGATGACCCCCATTATACAAATAAAGGTATCAGAGTGACAAAAATAGAAAAGAAATACCACGTAAAATCCCCAAACAGTATGGATGAAAACTCAGCTTCAAATGCTGTTGTTCCTATTCTGGAGTCTGCACATGTTACTGACACTTTCCATTCCTAATTTATTACTTGCTCTATAACTTTGTTCTAAGAAAACAGATCTGTATTCAGTTCTTCTTCTTATCCATGTCACATTGAGCATGCTCAGAAATCCTTCTTCCTGGAATGACTTTGCTGTGACTACATAACTTTGTTTGCCTTCCGCAGTCAGAAAATTTTCCACAATACCCTGTCTATGCTCATACTATGTTGGCTCTTAGCTGGGTGTATTAAAAATATCTGCTTACATGCCTTTCTGTCAATTAGACCTGGGGGTGGTGTTTCTGGGTCCAATGCCTATTACTGTTCCTGTGAGTGCTGGATTCTGATATTCATGTAATTGTGGAAAGGCAAGCCCATTTACTTGTTAGCTGGCATATATGAAATGTGAAAAGATCTTAAAATTATTATGTTATTTTTCTATGGCTTCTCCATGGATTTTGTATTAAAATCTTTATCTTTAATAGCGCAATCATAGCACAGACAGCTAAGTAAAGTGTCAATTCACTAAACTGATTAGGACAAATGTGATTTGCTGTCATATGAATTCTCAGGAACTGACTGTGAGTCCTAGAGCAGCAAAGCCAAGGTGGTATCCCTAAAATGTCTTACACTAATACTTTAGTGTTTCATTGTTAATTGCTTTTAGAAGTGCTTGGGGATCAAACTGTGTTCAGAAGGAGCAAAGTGAAACAAGAGAACGAAGTCTAAATTTCAAGTTCAAATCATCTGGACCCACATGTCTCTTCACCACTTTGGACCTCTTTGAGAAGAGAAACTGATTACAAGATTCATGGTCACAAATGTTAGGTATTTTCTGTTCCATTGAATATAAATGACAGGCTTTATGGGGAAGATTGTGAGTCTGATCATACAAGCAATTTCCTGGACCCAGCAGCCTGGTTGGCTAGGATGCACAGTACAATAGGAATCCATAGTGGAAGAGGGCTTTGGATTCTAACATACTTCATTGTATATCCATGTAGACTCCCTCCAGGAAAATGAAGTCCAGGTAATGTCTCACTTTGCCATCCAAACTGGAAACTGCCATGCTTCCTGGATAGGTAGCATAAAATTTCTTCTCCTTAGTACATTTGATTGTGTGTGTAAGCAACATTTTAAAGCAATTTATGTTAAGAAAGTTCTCAAGTAGCCTGTATCAAGTAATATAGGAAGAAACTAATATGCCAAAGGCAAGTTTTGGAGACATGTAGATTTGAAAGAGGAAAAGATGTTTTGCAAAGAGAGGAAGATTGATGGAGGAAGGTCATTGGTTAATTAATAAAGAAACTGCTTGGCCTGATAGGTTAGAATATAGGTGGGTAGAGCAAACAGAACAGAATGCTGGGAGGAAGAGGAAGTGAGGTAAGATGCCTCAGACAGACGTGATGCAGATCTTCTCCAGAGCAGACACAATGAAGTTCTGACCCAGGATGGACGTAGGCTAGAATTTTCCTGGTAAGTGCACCTTGTGGTGCTACTCACATTAATAGAAATGGGCCAAGCAGTGTTTATATGAATACAGTTTGTGTGTTGTTATTTTGGGGCATAAGCTAGCCAGGTAGCCGGGAGCTGGATGGCAGGAATGCAGCCCGCCACTCCTTCAACAGAAGATTATAGCTGGTGATAGAGTCAAAAACAGAAGTTACTTTGGTAACATTCCAACCAGTGGGTCAGGTTCATGAGCAGGCTTCACAAAGAATTCTTGGTCTTTTGAGTTGCTGGGTAGGGAAAGCTTGGCTGGGGCTGCTTTTGTTCATTATATAAACACCCCAGTTGATCTGTTGGTCCCACCTACAAGCTCCCACCCCATTTTCAGTTATCTAAACTCTTCCATCTTTAGCATAAGAGTAAAAATCATTTACGACACAGAAATAAAATCAACTACCAAGCCCCATGAGGTACCTGCATTCCTCCCCTCCCTATTTCCAGCAAAAACCTTTCTCCATGCAGACAGAAAACATTTCAGCCGTATGACAGCCGTCTGTCACTCTGTCAGCATGTTTCTCTATGCTGCCATGATAACTGAGGATAGAGACAGACAGAATTTGTCTTGTGCTGGAGTTTTTATAGTGGAATCACAGTCTATGATGAAGTAGACAGGCCATGGCTGGGGAAGGAAGCTGTCACCCTGGGGTAGCTTTTCTCTTTTGTCCATAGGCTGGCAAAGTGACAAAAACCTTCCGTGTCTAGGACAAATGCTTTGGTTGCTTAAAAAGTCTCCAGCTCCTAAAAAAGAAATTAATAAACCTAACAGTTCTCAATAAAATTTCTCAGTCATTTCAGTTCAACATACATTTCCTGATATGACCCACCTTGGTAACATGCAGAAGTGTTGCATGCTAAGGTCCTTAAAATGATGATGAAGAAAAAGAGAAAGAGGAGGAGAAGGAGGAAAGACAGAGGGAAGAGAGAATGAAGAGGAGTAAGAGGAGGAAGATTGGGTAGTGGAGGAGGATAAAAATAAAGGAAGAAAGACTTCCATTATATCCTGGGTTCCTGTAATTACCTTGTAAATTTCATTTAATAATCTCAGTAATACAATGAGCAAGGTATTAACAGACCCCTGTTATTAGATCCCCAGTTAAATAAACATATCTCAGATAGAGGAAAAAAGATGCTATGCTTATAGCATAAAAGCTCTGAATTCTTATTTAAGACTCTTTTGGTCCTATGCATCTACTTTTCCCTCTATGTTCTATTTTCTCCAGTTTCCAAACTATTCAGTATTTTTAATACATATTACACACACACACACACACACACATAAACACACAAACACATGACAGATAGAAGACGATGATAAATAGATAGATGATAGACAGATAGATAGACAGACATAGGTAGATACATGTGTAAAATCCACTGAGCATAGTTTAGCTGTCTGTAGATAGATATGTGGTATCCACTGACTTACTTGAGTCTATGGCAGGCTGGGGATGGAATACAAGGTCTCACTAATACTTAGCAAACACTCTAATACTAAGACAAATCCCTAACATTAGATCTTTGTTTTATTTTGTATTTATTGTATATTTGTATCATTTTTAAAGATTAGTTTTAGTTAGAATTTTATTATTTAGTTTTAATTTTTCCTTTTATTGAAATTAGATTATTTCTTCATACAATATATCCTGATTACACTTTCTTCTCTCTACTCCCTCTGGTTCATTACCACCTTACATTCCCACCAGATATACTCCTTTCTGTCTCTCATTAGAAAGAACAGGCTTCTAAGAAAAAGCAACCAAACATGACAAAATAAGATAAAACAAAAGGATTACATTGAGGCAAGACAAAGCAATTCAACAGAAGGAAATGACACCAAGAGCAGGCACAAGAATCAGAGACACAGTCACTCACACACTCAGGAGTTCCATAAAAATACTAAATTGAAAGCTATAATATGTATGCAGAGAACCTAGCACAGACCCCTATAGGCCCTATATTTTTTTGCTTCAGTCTCGGTGAGTTCATATGAGCCCTGCTCAGTCGACTAGAGGGCCTTGTTCTCCTAGTATGCTCTAGCCCCTCTGGATTCTATACTTTTTCTGCCTCTTTTTCCAAAGGATTCCTTGAACTCTTAGAGAGGGATTTACAGACATCCCATTTAGACCTCTGTGTTCAGGAATTCTGGCTCCAACTAAGTGAGTCTTTTCATCTCCTCCTGATGAGGAAGAGTCTTTTGTTTTGTGTCAATTTCATTGGTTAAATAAAGAGACTGTCTTGGCCCTTTAATAGGACAGAAAAATTAGGTAGGCGGAGTAGACAGAACAGAATGCTGGGAGAAAGAAGCCAAGTTAAGCAGTCACCATGATTCTCTTCTCTGAGGCAGAAGCAGGTTAAGAATCTCCCTGGTAAACCACCAGCTTGTGGTGCTACACAGATTATTAGAAATGGGTTAATCAGTTAATAAAGATGTGAGAATTAGCCAATAAGAGGCTAGAACTAATGGGCCAAGCAGTATTTAGAAGAAAACAGTTTCTGTGTAATTATTTCGGGTGTAAAGCTAGCCGTGCGGGAGCTGGGTGGGAATGCAGCCCACCGCAGCTACTACAACATCCTCCCACGTGCTGTGGGAGTATGGCAGAATATGATTAAGAGCCCAATTATTGACAGTTTCATTGTTTAAGACCAGTAGCATTTGATTTTATCCTGTCTCTTCGCTATCTACTCTCTGGTTCTTGGTCATTGAAGTCATGTGAGGTATGGGTTCCATCTCATGGAATGTTCTTTAAGTCAAACCAGACATTGGTTGGCTACTCCTACATGTTCTCTGCCACCATTGCCCTAGCATATCTTGAAGGCAGGGCAGATTTTAGGTAAAAAGTTTTGTGGCTGGGTTGTTGCTTACAATTCTTTTTAGTAGTTGTAGAGTCACTTCCCACATCAAAGACACTATAATGTAGGGATGTCTTCATATGTGTATTATGTTTGTACTTTGCTTATATTACTACTGCCAATCTCCTTCTTTTTTGAGCCTACTACATGCTTTTCTTATTAGATCTCCTCCCCCCTATTAGCTCCTCCTCCTTTAATGTTACAGGTATCCAATCACCTGATTACCACCCACTACTGACTCTTTTAGATCTCTTCTTTCCTTCTCATAACTCTCTTTGAACTTTTGATGTACATTTAAATCTACAAACTGTGTATGTGTGAAACAAAAGTATTTGTCTGAGACTGGCTTATTCTGCTCCACATAATGACCTTCAGTTCTATCTTTTTCCTGTACTTTTTTTTGTTGGCTTTTCAAGAATTTCTCTATAGGCTTCAGGCCTGTTTTAGAACTAGCTTTTAGAGAACAGAATGGCCTCAAACTCACAGAAATGCATATGCCTCTGCTTCTTAACTGCTAGGCTAGCCCTGTACATTTTTTAAAGTCCTTATTTTTTGGTAATTTCATATGTGAGTACAATGAATTTACATCATATCCTCAGATGCTCCTGAACTGCACTCCACAATCTCTTTTCAACATATGTCTTTCTTTCCTTTCTCAAAATTGCAACACAGCGAGTTCAATTAGTTCTGGCAATATAGATACTGGTATAGAACCATCCACTGGAGCATGGGCAATGGACTATGGCCCACATCACTGAAGAAAATTAACTCTCCACAGAAGTGACCATCTACTGCCAGTGGCTGTTCAGCTGAGAGAAGCAATGTCCTCTCCATTATGGAATGCTGACTGACAACGTTGCAAAATTCATTGTCAGACAATCACAGTGACTGTGAGTTCATGTGTATAAAGGCAATGCCATGTTTAGATGACATTATTACATAACAATCTTCCCCGACCTTGGCTTTTTATATTGCTTCACCCCTAATTTCTACAATGTTCTCCATGCCCTGGCAAGGAGGTATTTTAATGCAGATGTTCCATTTAGGGGTTAGCACTCATCTCACTTATTCACCACACTTTTATGTACTGTGATTTTGATGTTTTATGGAAGAATAAAAATATATTGTATATGGGGTCACATTTTCTTTATGTGTTTTTTGTTGGGCATCTAGACTTGTTCCATTTCTCATCTATTGTGAGTAGTACATACACAAACATGAATGCATAAGTATATGTGTGATATGTTTGCTTTTAGTCCTTCAAATATGAATGTGGTGGTGTAACTGGGTCATATGATAGTCTTACTTGTGGTTTTTGAGGAAGGTTCTCACTAATTTTCATAGTAATTTTATCAGTTCACATTTTCTCTAAGAATATAAGTGTTACTCAGTTACTCTACACATTTTTTCAGTTTCTAGTATTGTTTATTTCATTGTAATCATTCTGGGTAGGATTAGATAGAATCTTAATATAATTTAATTTGCATTTCCTTAACATAGATCACAGGTAAAACATGGGATGCAGAGGTCCCATTCAAAAGGTAAGACAGATGACCCTGGTGAAAAGATACTGAAAGTGCTACCCTTAGTACAAACCCTCAAAACTTACCTTTTTCAAATCCAAAATCCTAGGTCACTCTCCTTTTTATGTTATTGCATTAAGAGTTTGTTTTAAACAATAGATTTTTCTCTCTAGATGGTATCCTCAAACTCTTCTCTAAATCATAAACAACAATAGAATATTGGTCTTTCCACTGCCAACCAGTCTGCTAAGAAATCACGATGTCACTACATAGATTTTTCTATTTCTCCTGCTAAGGACATGACAAAAGACTTTTCTAGGGAAGTCCACAAAATTGATCATTCAATATAATGGTTATCTATGAAAACATATAAGTATTAGTCACACCATATGGATTAAACAGATTATATTTGTGTACACAGGGATTACTCTCAACAACTAATGAAAAAAAGGCCATGAACTCTAAAGAAATAAACAAAGGGATACATGGAGAGGTTAGAGAAAGCAAAGAAAAGAGGGTATAATTTTATTAATCTTAAAAAATTAAAAAGTGGAACTGCATTAGAACTCCCTGCCTTATCTCCCAAAGTTATAGGACACTTTTCCATTTCTGATTGCTGAATTCCATATATATGGTATGAAATAATGGTGTCTGTACTGAGTGTAATTGCAGTAAAGGTTGAAAGAGTTGATTTGCAGAAGGGAACAAAATTAACAAAAGATTTTTACTTAATGCCAAACCTTTAGCTGCATATCTCATTGGATGCCTGAAATACACTGGTATTTTTCTTATTTTCCAAGTGAGAAAACAGATATTTAAAGAGGGTAATTTGTGCAGTGAAGTTAACAAATGGAGCTGTAGGACTTGACCTCAGTGTAGTCTATGTTCTCAATATAATTTCAGAAAAACAAGGTGGAGGTAATTGGTAGATAGATTGGTTTAAGATCTGTCTCAATATTACTAAGGATGATGGCACATCCACCTTCATGTTCATACCAGATTACCTTTCTTGTCAGAAAGGATTACTAAGAGAATCTATGACATAATGTTGATCTATATAAGAATATTTTGTTATACTTAGTGTATTGTGTGAAAGTCATTCCAATATTATCTTCTGGCTGATGAGCATAAAACAATTATAAACACAATGTATGGAATTAGAGATTTCTTTTAGTGTCTGTGGATTTTTTTAAATTCATCTTTCATAGTAGAACAGGTTCAAGTATAAGAGAGGACTTTTTTGAAAGATGTATGTTAATACCAATTAACAGGTCCAGATAGGAGTTGAGACCTTGACCTGTTCACAGAAAATCTGTGATTTCGTGTCACCTGACACATGCATAATTGCACACACTGGGAAGCATTCATGAATGAACAATTACAATAAATGTGTGCTTAATTAAAAGTCACCATGCATACATGCTTAATTACACATCCAGCTACCTGCAGGATTAATTATATGTCATGTTACATGTACAGAATCAGAAGAGGAGACATTTGATGACATTAAAAGAGCTAAGAGAACATAAAGGAGCAATCTTTAAACAGTTGCATAATGTGTGTACTTTATTCATGTACTACAGAAGGAATCAAACATTAATTTGTATTCAATCAATCACGAGACACTTATTGAGTTAGTCTTGTCAATTTTTCTTTCACACTGTCTACTACATCTAGCCCTTCCTTTCCATTTTCATGATCATTAGTTTTTTCTCTTTCCTGACAGTCTGACGTAATGAAGGCAACACTGGACACAGTTGTCCTCAGATTGCACCCTGCTAGTACTGATCTCACCTGAGAGGTACCTAACAGATTTCCTGATTACTTTTGAATCTTATTCTTTATGCTAAGAACCACAGAAACTTCAAAGGACTTGAGTCTAGTCCTCTCATCTTCTAGTTTAAGACCTTTAATTGACATTGTTTCTCTGTTTAGATTAAACCCTGTCATTCTAAGAATGAACTTCATGTCTCTATATCCTGGCATCTGTCCAAATCCTCTGCTTCTTTCTCATTTAAATCCTCCAAATATCTCTCACATTAAAGAACAGCGACTGACTTTCTCCTCTCTCCTTCTGAAGATCTGATTCTTCCTAACAATTAGTTGACACATATTTATACTTTTTATAAAGTAGCATCTTTCTAATTGTGTAATAAAATCCCACTTAACATCTCATTTAAAATTTTCTTTACCAAGAATTCATTCACTAGTGACTTGGACCATATTGTGTTCCAGTACTACACTCTAAACTTTCCTACATAAAATATCATCACAATATAATTGAGTATGGATAGGTAGATTTATGGTTAAGACATTTAGTGATCTAGAAGAGGACCTGGGTTTAGTTCCCAGCACACACATGGTGACTTACAACCTTCTGTAACTCCAGGTCCAGGGGATCCAACATTTCCTCTGACCTCCCAGGAAAAAAACTGAAAATAAAAAATAAGAAATCATCACACTATTCTATTTAGAATCTGTCATATAATGGTTTCAGTCAATGCCTTTCTCAGTCACAGTGTTCCATGAGAATGACGTTTGGATATATTTCACATCCATCATGACCTCATGACTTAATAAAGTGCTGGTACATTGCAGGGTCCCAACTAGAGATGATACATCTACAATATACAATGTGACATTTATATCTGAGACTCAGCGAACATTGTGGAGGGGGAAGAAAAATCAAAAGAGAAAGGGAACTAGAATTTCTACTTCAAGGTGTCTTCTTTACATGGCAGAGAAGTCATGAAATCTTCCCAATATGACTACCTGCATAATTAGAATACTAATCAATATGCCAAATTGGATGTGGAAAGTTTTACAAGGTCCAACCTCGAGACAAATAACTGCAAGCAATCAATGTCTCCTAAGAGAGGTAGAATCAGCTTTCTTCAGGACCAGGCCCAGTGATAGATCATCTCGTTTAAGTTAGCCAGTACATATGAGCAAAACTATGGACTCAGTAGGTGATATGTGTATATGCGTACAATAATAATTAAAGAAAATTTCATTAATTTCAGAAAGAGTATGGTGAATATGGGAAAATTGAAGGGGGTAAGGTATGAGTGAAATTATGTAAGTACAATGGTCATGCATTGAATTCTCAGGGTTAGCTGGGGTTAGTCTTATACAGTTATTAGATTCAAGAAATATAGGCACATGACTCCTGGCAAACTTGGATTTCTGATCGACAATAGTATCATGTTTGCAGGATAAGTATATCCTACATGTCATCTAGGAGTGGGGTCTAGTAAAACTTTCCCCATTCACTTTTGCATTCCCACTTGCCAATATGAAAATGAGCAGAATATCCTTTATTTTTCCCAAGCAACTCTCCATTTGGATGCTTGTTACTTCATATTTAATAAATAAATGAATGGATGAGTAAATTGCTTACATAGAGGTTCAGAAGAACTTGGCTTCAGCTCACCACTGGTTCCTGTTTTACATTTAATAATTACTTCAGTTCTCATCATAAAAGTTAACATACATCCCAGGCTCTTATAATTTTGGCACACAGTGGTAGAAAGCATAGGAAATATCTGTTCCTAAAACTGTTTGATAGCCTCAATTCCCCATCAACATCCTGAAAAAAAACTTTCTTTCTTTCTTTCTTTCTTTCTTTCTTTCTTTCTTTCTTTCTTTCTTTCTTTCTTTCTTTCTTTCTTTCTTTCTT
>NC_022016.1:1185332-1195883 GCF_000317375.1 Microtus ochrogaster
TCTCTCTCTCTCATCAGAAGAATATTAGATTTTTAAATCTTCTCCTTTTCTGTACTGCTTTTTGTACTTTGTAACCTGATACTTTCATATCTTGCATATAACAGTCAGGACTGAGGCTGATATTTAATGCTAATATTTAAAAAATCAAAATCAATGCCAAAAATCCATGATGAATAAAATATTAGAAGTTTAAATAAAAACAGAATCAGTATTACTGATTTTTTCTTTTGCCTCAGGCTCCAATATGACTTGGCACAGAAAATTTTATATAAACTTTTGATGTTTTACTCATCATGGGCTTACTTGAATTGATTGTGTTCTTTTAAAGTATTAAATTAGTATGCTATTTTTCTTGATTACTGAATGTTTTGGCATTCCCTTCCATTGTGCTCCCCAGACAAGTGCCTCGCTGATCTCATTGTAGTCTCGGGCGTGATGAAAAAAGGACAACTTGTAGAAAGAAGGGTTGAGTAGGAAGTAAGATTGAGATATTCAGAGCACAAGGGACCAAATGAAAACTTGGTTTATCCTGCGCATGAAGGAGAATGGAGATGTTTTTAGCCACGAGATGAAAAAAATCTAATTTGGTATTTTCAGTGTTATTCTGGCTGCTGATCTGGTGCAGAGAATAAGTTTCAGAAATTATGAGGAGTGTCTATGGAAAGAAATCCATGGGATTAGTTGTGTGAGATGAGAAAGAGGTAAGAAGAAGTGACTTTAGGAAGGAAAATAGCCAATGCAACACACAAAGTTGTGTTGGCTGGAAGAAGAACTTGTTCCTCTCCGTCTTTTTCAGTTTTTGGCTCTTCATAAACTGATAAACTTACCATATCTTTATGTGAAAGAGCAGAGAGGGAAGGAACACTGAGTGAGAGCTGGTTAGCTTCAGTAACTAGGATTCTAACGGTATGAATGTGCTGTGCCCTTATTTATTTTCAGACCTTCCAGGCATTTCCCAACCCCCATATAAATTAATTCCAAGAGATCCACACACTGATTATCATACACATTACTCCCTGGATCATAAGTTCCCAGAGGTGGCTCAACAAATCAAGTTTCCAAAACGATGTTTGCATATTTGGAAAAAAGATGTGTTATTGACACTTTCCTGTGGTATTTGTGTTTCAAAAAGAAATGTGTTTGGAAATTTCTTCATTTATTAAAATTCATCAAACACTCTTATGAAACAAAATATCAATAATGCAGAATCTCCTGTCTAGGAGAAATCAAATGTAATTTTCAAACTAAATGTGTCATGGACTTATGGTGTTATCTTGAATACTCTGCAGGGTTTCATTGTGCTTCGGCTTCACCTTTGAGCTGGTAATATTATGAATGGTATTGTATAGATACTCTTATTTCCCTCCAGCTAGTTCTTAAATTACTACATGGAGACTTATTATTAATTATAAATGCCATATTCTGTAGGTCTTTGGAGTGTTTGATAATCACATATCTATCTAATATATGTCTATGCATGACTTTGAAAATATACCTATCATGGCTATAAGTGTGATAGTTAGAGATGAATAGCTATTAGCCTGCATTTATTATCCTAAATAGTTTTTAAGGACTAAATCTTTACACAATCTTTTTAAGTAATCTACATAAGTACATACCTTAAACAAAAATAGAAACATATATACAATATAACAAAATAATATTAAATTTGTATCAATATATCAAAATCCTTACCAATGAAAGATATTTGTGATTAGTGGTTGTTTAAAAATAGACTCAAAAATCCACCCTTTTATCTCATCATTTCTGTATTACATCCCTTCTTTTTTTCTTTTAGAAAGAGATCCTTGACCCTAACTCCTTTGTTTAAGATTTTTCTTCACCACAACCAGTAACAACTTGTGACCAACAGCCCTAAATGTTGACAAACAACTACAAGAAACTAAATGACGAAAAGCCACCACCCATTCCATCTCTTGGGAATATTTTCTAAACTTTGTCCTGTTATTGGTGGGGGCGGGGATACTAGCATCTTCAGGGGACCCTGAGACAATTGGGATAATGGTTAAGTCTTGGGAGAGTTAGCTGTGTTATTGTTGTCCAGTCTCTGTACAATGGGAAAGTGCTAGCCTAATCTGAAGTTCTGGACTGGAGTAGTCTGCAAGGCTGGGCCATCTCAGTCAGCAGCTTTTAAGCTGTTCTAGATGCAGAACACTGAGGCAACTGAAACAGAGATGCTCTGAGAGTCTGGATCACCTGGGCCACCTGTGGTCTTTGATCTTTTGTCCCCTGGCTCTGAAAACACACTAACTTTTAAAGGTAACATACATATCTCCATTGATATTAGTATTTAATGTGTAGTGTGCATAAGTCAGTGAAAGATGATTTTTTTTGTTCAATCAGGTAAACGGCACCTGTCAACTTTATAAGTCTGTTTGGACTGTATAATTAAATTGTAATATAAATCTGTATACATGACATATGAAAGGATGGCATATAATAATACATCTTGAGGACTCTGCATCCAACACCATTAATCATATCTCATCTCAGAGTTTTTCCCTTGTCAAGGGATAAGCATACATATCTCTCTCTCTCTCTCTCTCTCTCTCTCTCTCTCTCTCTCTCTCTCTCTCTCTCCTTCCTTCCCCCATGTCTGTAGTCAAAGTATTCAGGATGCCTCCCCCAGTCAAATCTGGTCTCTATTAATCTGGAAAGAATCTCCAGCCTTTTGTTTCTTGTAAAAAAAAATCATAATCTCTCCCCCAATGCAAAATATTATCCGACTTCCAATTTGAAGTTAAGAAAATTTTAAAACATATAGGTTGGTAGCAGTTTCTATAATCCAGTATCTCTCAGTAGCTATTACTTTTTATACATTAGCATTTAAAAAACTTCAAAGTTAACAAGACACGATATAGGATCCAGACTCCCTGTGTATTTTTTATCCTTACATGGCTTATTTTTTTATTACTTTACTCTCTCTTAAAGACTTTCTTATTTTTAAACTATTTTTATAGCTGTCTATATCCATTTTTCCTAAGCCTAAGTACATTGTTAAACACACTGTAACTTGTTCAGAGATTTTTTCCCATCTGACCCTGTTTTTGTGAGTATTTGAAACCTTTTCTGTCTACATGAGAAAATCTTAACCTCACCATGTATCTTAGTGGTTTAAGCATGCAGGCAGCTGCTAAGGGTCGGGTCTCTTATGTACAGCTGTTATAAAAGACAGGATACTAGAAACCCATGTTTAGCTCTGCTTTTGCATGTTTACAACCTATTTTTATAGCTTTCTCAGGACTTATGTGGATATACAAGGCTGGACATTGAGTACCATTTGAAGGCAGGTATTTCTCTTCCACCTACCAGCTCCCAAATAACCACACAAAGACTTCTCATTAATTATGAAAGCTCAGCTGATAGCTTAGGCTTATAGATAACTCTTATAACTTAAATTAACCCATATTTATTATTTACACTCTGCCATGTACCTACTTTCAACATGCATGTTCATCTCCTGCTCTCCTGTGTCTCCTGTGACATTTAGCTTTTCTTCTTCCCAGTATCCTCCTAGTATGGCTCTCTGGCCCAATCTCCTCCTGTCAAGCTATAGGCCATTTGTCACTTTATTAGCCAATGTGCGTAATATATATTTACAGTGTTCAAATATTATTCCACAGCAAAGTTATATTCTGATATTTTAATCATTATGCTGGCAATCATCAGGTAAATTACCTTGGACAAGTCATTTAGCTTTTCAGAAATTTATTTCCAGCCTATTCCTGACAAATACATAATATTATGCCCTTTCTTGCATGGGCAATGTAATGAGATGAAAGAGGTTAAGATCTATCAAGTGTTTAAAACTTACTAGCTCTTGAATATGTATTTCTTGCACTTTCCCTGTAACGGTTAATGAACTTGGCAACAGCAGATGATGTGCTAAAACCAAAGAAGAACACTATTATTTTTAAGCTGGGAAAAAAACAACTGAGTATAATTTCATGCCAATATAAGCTGACACAATGAATAGTCTGGGGTAATTTTATAATTGTGTATTCAGAATGCCAAGATTCAAAATGAGAATGTGTCTCTTTGAGATACTCATTGAAATATCATATATAAAAATGAAGCCTTCATTTGTGACTGAGTATACTTGGCCATGGCTTGTAAAGAATAATTTTCTATCAATTATCATTTTTGTAAGTTTAATGATGAGAGAAGGAAGGAACAAATATAGATCATTACATATTATAGTCTTAAATAGGCATAACAAGAATACAGATACTTATTGAGCTCCTATTATTTCTTGGTCATTCCACTAAATTATTTAGTAAATATGTATGATAAGTTGAATCTCAAGTTAACATAAATATAGTCTTAAACCATTGCCCCATACAACTTTTACTGTGAAGCCTTTCCCTGCTTCAGTTAAATGACATGCAGATTTGCTTTCTATGCATGCTGTGGTAGCTGAAAAAAGGACCATGTGAAAATATTTTAGCTGATTTTCTCATGTACAGCAAGGATCTAATACTTATTGTTACTGCCATTGTTGTAATATAGTATTTTTTAACCAAACATTCACTAATTTTATATTTAGATTTCTCTTTATCATAGAACAGGTCTGAATTTTAACACCATAATTTTCAATGTGACTTCTGTTATAGATATTTTAAAGGGTATGAGATGGAATTAATGTTTTTATGTAAAAAATGCATAGAGCCATCTCTAGCTGATCAGAAGAAATCTATCCAAGCTAACTTATTGCTATTCTGTTAGGTTTTTATACTTATCCTTGCCTCTGTAGGTTTTCTTAGAAAATATTTGAATTTTTAATTTGATTGTAATTTCATTCCAATGTTGCATCCCTTGGACTGTGGTAGAAATGCTTCTCCCTATTCTGTTATTAGCAGGCATGTGCTTCATAATTACAAATCTATTTTTTATTTCATCAAAAGTAAAATTGCATAAGAAATGCCATCTAATATTGAAAAAGTCACAATTATTTTCAAAGCTGAATATAAATTTAAGAAGCATAAGGACACATATGAAAGAATATGATTTGAGTCTAGTTTGGATACTATTCTTTACTCTGCATGAATGTATGAAGTTATGGTGTTTGCTTTGCTAAATTTATAAGTAGTAACCAAGAATTAAAACTTAATGATTTTAATTTTAAGCATTAAATTCTGAGTGGTACATTTTAAAATATTGATCCTAAGTTCCAACAAGTATTACAAAGCAATTTTCAGCCTTTAGTAATCCATATATCTGTAAGATGTGTATTGAAGTAATCTAATTTTTCCCATTATAGACTTATTAAATAATAGAATTCAGGTATCAATTTTAGGACATGATTTTGTCAACTTTCTCCTTATGTCCTTTTTGGACAGTCAAAAAATGCAAAGTACAGAGCCATACAAGTTTGTCTCTACATGCATCCTACTCCTAAGTCCTGATTTAAATGGTCCTAGATAGATCAGCTGACAATGAAGGTGATTTTGGTAAGGAAACCATTGGGGTATAATAATTATTGGATTCACTAGTAGTTGAATGAACAGAGAAACCCATTTGTATGTAATGTAGATTCCTAGCCTTGAATTAGTTCTTGGTACATGCATGTATGAATTGGTCAAAGAGAAAGATGTCTTGACCAGGTTTATAGATGTTTCTTCAACTCTAGATGATAAGATGAAAAAAGATCTAGATCTTTATAAGTAGAAACTATACAAATGAAATTTTATAATGTGCATAAATCCCTATACTTTAATTAAAAAATGTAAGTTAGCCAGGTTGTGGAGTTGCACTAATTTAATCCCAGCTAGTTCCAGGCTATTCTCTAAAGTTACAGAGAAACCCTGTCTTAAAAAACCTAAATAAATAAATAAAGAAGTAATTAAACAAACAAATTGCAATTTAAAGACATATTGTTAGGTATTGTGAACCTGATGTACATCATATGGCCTAGAAATTATAGATCTAGATGTTTAGGGTCTCCCTGAGAAAAAGGTGAGTCTTAGATGAAAGCTGTTTGTATAAGTGCTGCAGTGTTTTAAACTTATAAGAATAATACAATGTTTGGTGTCTGAAAAAAGTAAGATTGGATATTGGTTCAAAAACAGAGTCCTACATTCAAACCTTGACGTTTAACTATGCAGTTATAAGCTTCCTTGGTTTTCTCATTGTAATATGCAGCCTTCCTTCATAAGCTGATATTAACACCCAAACTGTTTAATATAGCACTAACACAAAGTGATGTTGTTTCCTTATCACTATAATTTTACCAGAATGGTAAAATTAGCCACAATATACTTTGTAATTGCCAAAAGGGTTTGTTAGATTGTATTGGAATAAAAAATGTTGAGAGATATATAGATAAATTGAGATGTGTTTACAAGTGATTGGTGCACAGTAGAAAGTATAATAGCAAATCCTGGAGCAAGGAGGGATGGGAAAGTGAATATGAAGGAAAGTTGCTACACAATTGGGCCTAAAATTTTAGGACTAACGAAGAGAAATAAGTTTGAGTCTCCTAATTGAAGCACAGGAAAGTGACTGTAGACAACAATAAGTTATGAAAGCTTATAAAGATACGGAAGAGGAGTCCAGGGACATTGGCAGACCAGGATTGAGCTAGCGACCTGGGTCAGAGCAGACCTGAGCCTGGAACAGGTAGAGGGGAACAACTGCTGGGGGAGTGAGCCAGAGCCAGAGACTGCTGAGGGTCCTGATGTGAATCTAGGATCTTCAAGGGAATAGACCTAAGCCAGGACCCCTGTGGGTCTGGCCATGAGTCCAGGACCTCCAAGGGACTAGGCCTGAGCAAGGTCCTCTGCAGGTCTGGGCATTAATCTAGGACCTCTGAGGAAGTAGGCAGGAACCAGAGATCTCTGCTTTTCCAGAAGTGAGTCTGGGACCTCAGAGCAGGTAGGCCTGAGCCAGGATTTCTGTGGGTCCTGGCATTGTTCTGGGACATCAAAGAGAATAGACAGGAACCTTAAACCTCTGCGTGTCCAAGAATGAGTCTGGGACCTCTCAGAGAGAGTAATCCTGAACCAGGTCCCCTGCATGTCTAGGCATATCCAAGACTGGGAACTCTGAGGAAGTAGACTGGAGCCAGGGACTTCTGCAGGGCATCCAGACCAGAATTTACAGAACCAGGTCAAAGCCAGTAAGCTAGGCTAGAGCAGGCCTGAGACAGGAAACTTCAGGGAAGTGGAGCAAAGCCTGGGAGCACTGAGTGACCTCCAGAAACACAATGACCAAAGGGGTAAATAGAACCATTGCACTGTTTGTACCACAAGAAACAACCATCTGAGCCTTGGATTGACTGGCACCTAGAAGATTAACCAACAGAATCACAGACAGCCCAAAGACACCTATTAGAGAGAAAGATGAGTAGAAAAGGTAAGAACATATGCAACATTACAAAGACTAACATGACACCAGTAAAACCTGAAGATACTACAAACAGCAAGACTTGAAGTATAGATGAAGCAGAAGAAAATGACATAACAATAACTTACAGAGAATGTTTGAAACTCTTAAAGAGAAAATGAGAAATTTCCTCAAAGAAATAGAGGAAAATATAAGCAAACTTGGAAGACGTCAGCAAATCTCTTAGAGAAAAGAAAAATAAAGCAATCAAACATATGAAAGAAACTATTCAAGACTTGAAAACTGAAATAGAGACAATAAAGAAAACACAAGCAGAGGAAATTATTGAAACAGAAATCATGAGAAAATGATCAGGAACTACAAACACAAGCATGAACAGCAGAATACAAGAGATGGGAGAGATAATTTCAAGCACTGAAGATACAACAGAGGAAATAGACTCATCAGTCAAGGAAAACATTGAATCTAATAAATCTTATGCCAAAATTTCCAGGAAATATGAAATACCATGAAAAGGCCAAGCCTAAGAATAATAGGTATAGATGAAGGAGAAGTTCAACTCAAAAGTATAGAAAATATATCTAACAAAATCATAGAAGAAAACTTTCCCAACATAAAGAAAGATATGCCTATCAAGATACAAGAAGCTTATAGAACACCAAATAGACTGGATCAAAATAAAAACCACATGACAATGCCATTAAATGCCAAAAAAGGCTTTTGACAATATACAACATCCTTTCATGATAAAAGCCTTGGAGAGATCAGGGATACAAGGAACATACCTAAACATAATAAAGGCAATATACAACAAGCCAACAGCCAACATCAATCTAAATGAAGAGAAACTCCCAGTGATCCCACTGAAATCAGGAACAAGACAAGGTTGTCCACTCTCTCCATATGTATTCAATATAGTTCTTGAGGTCCCGGCCAGAGCAATAAAAAAACAAAGTAGATGAAGAGGATACAAATCAGAAAAGAAGTCAAATTCTCACTATTTGCTGATGATATGATAGTTTACATAAGCAACCTTAAAAATTCTACCAAGGATCTTCTACAACTCGTAAACACTTTCAGTATTGAGCAGGATATGAGATGAACTCACAAAAAATCAGTAGCCTCCTGTACATAGATGATAAAAGGGATGGGAAAAAATCAGAGAAACATCACCCTACACAATAGCCACAAATAGCATAAAATATCTCAGAGTAACTCTAACCAAACAAGTAGAAGATTTTTATGACAAGAAGTTTAAATCATTGAAGAAAGAAATTGAAGAAGACATCAGAAATTGAAAAGATCCCCCATGCTCTTGGATGGTTAAAATTAACATAGTAAAAATAGAAGTCTTACCAAAAGCAATCTCCAGATTCATTGCAATGCCCATCAAAATACCAGCAAAATTCTTCACAGACCTTGGAAAGATGGTACTCAACTTCATATGGAAAAGAAAAAAACCCATGATAGCCAAAACAATCCTGTACAATAAAAAGAGCCTATGGAGGTAGCACAATTCCTGACTTTAAAGTCTACTACAGAGTTACAGTACTGAATACAGCCTGATATTGGCATAAGAACAGACAGGAGGACCAATGGAATTGAAAAAAAAGACCTAGATTATTATTCCACATACCTTCTAGCACCTGATTTTTGAAAAAGAAGCAAAAAAGCAAATGGAAAATAGAATTCATATTTAATAAATGGTGCTAGTATAACTGGATATCAACATGTAGAAGAATGAAAATAGACCCATATCTATCACCATGCACAAAACTCAAGTCCAAATGGATCAAAGACCTCAACATAAAGCCAGTCACACTGACTTTTATAGAAGAGAAAGTGGAAAGTACACATGAACGCATTGGCACAGGGAACCACTTCCTAAATATAACCCCAGACACTGAGAGAAGAAATTAATAATGGGTCCTCCTGAAACTGAAAAGCTTCTGTAAAGCAAAGGACACACTCCACAAGACAAAACGACAGCTTACAGAACTCAAGAAATTGGTCACCAAAGATCACATAATCCAATAAAAAAAGGAGTACAGACCTGAACAGAGAACTCAACAGAGGAATCTAAAGTGGGTGACAAACACTTAAGGAAATGTTAAACATCCTTAGTCATCAGAGAATGCAAATCAATATAATTCTGAGATTCCATCTTACACCTGTAAGAATGCCCAAGATAAAAAACACTGATGAAAACTTATACTAGAGAGGTTGTTGGGTAAAGAGAACACTTCTGCATTTCTGGTGGGAATGCAAGCTGGTATAGCCCCTTTAAATGCCAGTGTGATGGTTTCTCAAAAAATTAGGAAACATCCGTCCTCAAGACCCAGTAATATCACTTTTGGATATATATCCAAAGGATGTTCAATCGTGCCACAAGAACATGTGATCAACTATGTTCATAGCAGCATTGTTTGTCATAGCCAGAACCTGGAAACAACCTAAATGCCCCTCAATCAAAGAATAGATAAGGAAAATGTGTTACATTTACACAATGGAGTACTGCACAGCAGAACAAAATAATGACATCTTGATTTTTGCAGGAAAATGGATGGAGCTAGAAAAAAATATTTTGAATGAGGTCACCCAGATACAGAAAGGCAATGATCACATGTATTCATAAGTGGTTTTTAAACATAAAGCAAAGAAAAACAGTCTATAAATCACAATCTCAGAGAACTTACATAACAATGAGGACCCTAAGAGAGACTTACACAGATCTAATCTATATGGGAAGTAGAAAAAAACAAAATCTCCTGAGTATATTGGGAGCATTTTGGACCTTGGGGGAGGATTGAAGGAGAGGGGAAAGGTAGAGAGAGGAGCAGAGAAAGAGGTAGAGCTTAATAAAAATGAATAAAAAAAGTATCACACACGCAAGTGACATGTGGGAAGATGAGAACCTAATTGTGAATAGCCTCCTCTGAATTGGTCTATAAAAAATTCTCTGTTAAGCCGGGCGGTGGTGGCGCACGCCTTTAATCCCAGCACTTGGGAGGCAGAGGCAGGCGGATCTCTGTGAGTTCGAGACCAGCCTTGTAGTAATATGAGTGGTGGGCTGCTTCCCGCCACCCGGCAGCCATCACGGCTAGCTTTGCCCGAAATAATTACACAGACACTGTATTCATTTAATCACTGCTTGGCTCTTTAGCTCTAGCCCTTTTCTCGGCTAAC
>NC_022016.1:1199300-1200965 GCF_000317375.1 Microtus ochrogaster
CTTCTTTATTTAATCAACCAATGACCTTCCTCCATCACAGCCTGGTCTACAAGAGCTAGTTCCAGGACAGGCTCCAAGGCTCCAAAGCCACTGAGAAACCCTGTCTCGAAAAACCAAAAAAAAAAAAATTCTCTGTTAAATTTCTTGATTAATGATTCATTTTAGAAGGCTCAGCCCACTGGACAGTGGTGCTATATCTTATACCAGGGACCCCAGATATGAGTTACTTCCACCTTGACTAAAGGTTAGGGAGTTTGGGTTTATGTTTGCTCTTTCAAGGTTGTTGACAAGAGGTTCACATACAAACAAGACATCCTGACCCAGGGCATGGTTAATTAGTATTTTGAGTATAAAGGTGGATCTGTTCCACTTTGAACTAAAAGTCAGAGAATTCATGTCTTTTTGGCTTCATCAATAGTTTGACAGATAGTGGCTGCCTGTAGGATACTTGGTCTATTCCATATGTCATGTTAATGAAGTCTGTCCCCTCCCCTCTTTCCTTTTGGTGTCAGGTATATAAGCATGTGGAAAATAAACATGGTAGAATTCAGTATTCACTGAAATTCCCTCTTGGTGCTAAAAATAAAAAAATAAAGAAATGGAAGAGAGCATTGTGAATACAAACAAAAAAATGATAAAACAGTGTTAGGGTATAAAATATTAATGACCCTTATTTGATAATTGTACATGAATATGATGTTGGATATTTCTGTTCCACCTAGTTCCATAATAAACACATAGAAACTATATTATTTGAAATATTGTTTGACCAATAGCTTAAGCATCTTTTTAGATAGCTCATATCTTAAATTAACCAATTTATATTATTTTATATTTTTCCATGAGGCTAGTGGTTTACCAGCAATGTTTCATCACATTTGTCTCTGGCAGCTGCATGGCTTCTTAAGACTCTACCTTCTTTCTCCCAGCATTCAGTTTAGTTTTTCCTGCCTACTTCTTCTATTCTGCTCTATCACAGGACAAAACAGATTCTTTATTCATTAGCCAAGAAAAACAACACATATACAAAAGAATTTTTCATATCATTTGCCATTTTCTATTTAAATTAAAAAGAAAGTTTTAACTTTAACAGAAAAATTACAAATAAAACATTTATCAAGCAAGAATCATAGATACAATATTTTTATTTTATTTTATTTATTTATTTATTAAAGATTTCTGTCTCTTTCCCACCACCGCCTCCCATTTCCTTCCCTCTTCCCCAATCAAGTCCCCCTCCCTCATCAGCCCAAAGAGCAATCAGGTTCCCCTGCCCTTTGGGAAGTCTACAGACCACCCACCTCCATCCAGGTCTAGTAAGGTGAGCATCCAAACTGCCTAGGCTCCCACAAAGCCAGTATGTGCAGTAAGATCAAAAACCCATTGATGGAGGAAGGTCATTGGTTAATTAAATAAAGAAGCTGCTTGCCCTGATAGGTTAAAACATAGGTGGGAGGAGTAAACAGAACATAATGCTGGGAGGAAGAGGAAGTGAGGTCAGACTCGACAGCTCTGCTGTCTGGAGCAGAGACGCCATGCTCCTGGCTCCTGGGCGGATGCAGGTATAGCTCTGCTTTCTGAGGCACAAGCGATGAAGCTCCAACCCAGGATGGACATAGGCTAGAAACTCCCTGGTAAGCCCTCTCATGGGCTACAACAGATTAT
>NC_022016.1:1203632-1214203 GCF_000317375.1 Microtus ochrogaster
AGCTCTGCTCTCTAAGGCACAAGCGATGAAGCTCTGACCCAGGATGGACATATGCTAGAAACTTCCTGGTAAGCCCTCTCATGGGCTACAACAGATTATAATAAATGGGCTACTCCAGGTGCAAGAATTAGCATAGAAGAAGCTAGATAGAAATGGGCCAAGCAGTGTTTAAAAGAATACAGTGTCCATGTAATTATTTCGGGTAAAGCTAGCTGGGTAGTGGGACACAGCCCACTGCTCCTATTACTACAACCCATTGCCATTGATCTTGAGTTCTCAGTAGTCCTCATTGTCCACTATGTTCAGCAAGTCCGGTTTTATCCCAGGCTTTTTCAGACCCAGACCAGCTGGCCTTGGTGAGTTCCTGATAGAACATCTCCATTCTCTCAGTGTGTGGGTGCACCCCTCACGGTCCTGAATTCCTTGCTCGTGCTCTCTCTCCTTCTACTCCTGATTTGGACCATGAGATTTCTGTCCGGTGCTCCAATGTGGGTCTCTGTCTCTGTCTCCTTTCATTGCCTGATGAAGGTTAATATTCAGGAGGATGCCTATATGTTTTTCTTTGGGTTCTCCTTATTTAGATACAATATTTATATTTACTTTATTTTTATGGTAACTAAGGAAAGATATAACTATAACTATCTATTCTTTAGCTTCATCAAAGACTCCAGAAGTATATAATATTCGCTGAGTAAACAGGAAGTGCATTATAAGCAATTTCTGAAACTCTAGTATTGACAGAGACATTTAGGTGCCTGGACAGTCACCTAAAGTTCTTCCGTAACATTGTGGCACCTGTTTTCAGCCTATAAACCCACAGTATCTTTCAGACTTTTCCATGAAGTAGGAAATTTCAAAGAGAGTTCTGCCTATATTGGCAATTTGTCAGTCACTTTTTTCCATGTCCTGGCAGACTCTTTCATGAAACAGGAACTCCAAAGTACTGTCTCACCTTTTGGTAAGTTCTGCAGTCATTTCTCTGTGGGTCCTACATGTCCAGTTCATCAAACAGTACAGGCAAGAGCAGATTCTTATCCAAATGTCTAACAAACTCTATAAGGAGCTTCTTCAATAACCATCATTCCCTTGAATTGAATTGGTGCTGCTAGGATCAGATGTGTCTCATTGTCATGAAAAGTTCTTAGTTCTCAAAACATTTTAAATGCCATATTCTGATGGTCTCTGAAATATTTGAAGAATACCTCTGTAGCTGAAATATATCTCTATATATCTAAAAAACCTAACATGACTAGAAGCTTGACTATTATAGATATTTATCTATTAACCTATATTTCTTAATTACATACATTTTTAAATGAGCTGTACAAACACAGTACCTTAATCCAGAGCAGAAATATACATATAACAAAATTGAACTTAAAGTTGTATCAATAAACCAAGATCTCAAGGTCTCTACCAATGCAAAGTATTGATCACTATAGCACTATAGCATATCCCCCTTTAAATGTAAAAACAAACAAAAAAAACATTTACAAACAATCATTTAGGGGATTTGGGCTTAGTTCTCTCCAAACTGCTTCCTGCCTTTTGTTGGGCAAAGTAATTTTGGGGGGTATTTACACCAACCTTTCAGGGGATTTTGGTCCATCAATTCACAGGTTTTCATTCTCTGTGGAAACAAAAGAAGAACCTCTTTTTCAAAGCAACAAATTCTTAGACCCAAGTTCTGAAGTCATGATACCTTTAAAAGATATATGTTGGTTTAGCTTAGCAGTCCACACAATGAAATGGCTCTCTGTACTTAGCTCCTTCACAGTTAAAAAATTCAAAGAAAACACAAAAATATACATAATGCAGACTCTTTGCATATATTACATCTTTACTTGGCTTATTTTTCTTACTCTATTACTTTTTCTAAATGTTTAATATTCATTTTATTATCTTTACTCCTTTGATCTATGACTGTCTAAACTCCTTTATATTACATTTACTGTCTATTTACTCCTTTTCTTCTCTCTTCCAAGCCTGTGTACAATTTTTTACACACTGCGACCCATTTATAGGTCTTTTTTATCTGAATTTGTCTTTATTATTTTATACTAATACATGAGGCTCATAATTTACTGGCAAGGTTTTCATAATTTCTCAAGATCCCACCTTTTTTCTCCAAGAATTCAGTTTAGTTTTCCCTGCCTATCACAGGCCAAAAGAGATTCTTTATTTATTAGCCGATAAAAACAACACATGTACAGAAGGACTTCCCACACCACCAATACATTATTTAAATATCACACAGGACTCTAAATGTGTGTAATTATTATATATCAATTCAAAAGAAAATAAACAAAAGTAAGTTAAGATGAGTGCTGGTACATAGAAGCAGAAATGTGACAAGTTTTCAAGGATTATCAAATGCATGGAATTGAACTAAGATTTTTTTCTCTTTGCAAGCCCAAAGAAAAGAAATTTTTATATATATATATATATATATACACACTCAAAAGACTATATGCTTAGTCTTTTGGGTCTACTTGTCATACCTTGGTTGTGAACACAGAGGTCAGGAGAGTATGACCTCAGAATCATTTTATATGTTGAAACCACAAGAGTATATTATGTCTGTCTGTCCTAATGGTGAGGCCTTTGTAGAAGGAATGATTTCTTAAGTTGGGAATATGTTTAGACTAAACTAATCTAAGGACTTCCTGAATGTCAGGGAGCATTATAAGTGGGATGTGGCATTCTGAATACCTCTCAAGGGCTGTCATGTGAATGTATACCTAGAGATGATCAGAGTTACTGTTTCAGAGCTGGAAAGTGATTTGTGGTCCCACCTAGCTCAATCCATCTATCTTTGCTCCCAGGGTATCAACCACATATCTACATATTGGATCCATTCATCTTTCTTGAATTGCAGAATTGGGGATAGGGTGATATTTGGGTAATAAACCTCTTTGGAAGAGTGCACTTCTGCATGTCATGTTCTAATTAAGTTGAGAAAGAGCAATTGCTTGTGAACTGTTAATATTTTGGCAAAGTTCCTCAACCTGAGTTATTACAGAGATGGCAGTCTTGTGAAGATACAAAATGGGCCCCAGATTTACTCTCTCTTCAGCCTTGCCATTTTTCTATTTCTAACTTCCTTGAAGGAAATCTCTGTATGTTTAAGCTTTAATTGCTCTATTGTATTAAATTAGGGTAATGATGGAATTTCAACTTCAGAAGGTCTTATGGTCAACAAGGATTACATTCATGAACCCACCATTCTTGGGTCCTCAAGGTTGGAAATCTTGGGAAATACTGCAGCCCAGTCCTTCATTTAATCAGTTAACCTGATTGTCACTATCTCTGTGCACTGGGCCTAATTTTCTTAAAGATTCTCCCAAACAGGTAACTCATCACCATCAGAAAACTCTTTCTCTTTTTCTACAGTTTGGATACAGAATTAGAGAGCTCTGATTGATGCCAGACAATAGGATATGCTTAGTTCCTTTCATAAACAATCCTAAAACAACAATTGTAATACGATCATACTATTTTTATTTACTGAATTCTCACTACCAATTAAAATTTGGAGTAAGAACATTTCCTAGTTCAGTCCTGAATATCACTGCTTAGTGTGCATGTTATTTATTATATCTAATAGAGTAGGAAACTGTGGCCCAATGATTCTAAGAATTTTGTTGATATGTGTCTACTAGCTATTTATATTTTGAGTCAACAGGTGAAATTATATTTATCTGTCACAACATGATGTTCTTATGTAAGTGATGATATACAGCTCATAAACATATGAGTTATATCATGTAATTGTCACTTAGGCCCACGATTAGTTTTACCAGCAATTCTCAAGTCTATTGTTACAATGCTAAGCATTATCTCTTAAACTTAGTGCCATATAACTATGATTTTTTTAATTTTTGTCCTGATTCCTTCCTTCAACTTTTCTGCCTTTCTGTTAGCACAATTCAACTCCTTTCATGAGATCAGTTCTTTCATTTTTATTTTATATTCTTGTTCCTGCAACTTAAGCACTGATCATCCTACATGATAATCTACACTGAGCTATGTATCACAGCCCAAGTCCAATATTTTAAGTTCTACACTAGATTATAGGTCAGTCCATGTGCCCTGGAGCACATGAAACTTATTAAACTAGGTAATCCTAAAGCTACCTGTCTTGTTGCTACCTATTTCTCCCCATGAGACCTCAACCCAAGATCTTACTGGTATTTCACTCAGTGTCTTCTCTCTTTCAAATGTATCCAAGTGAAAAACCATCTCTTCATAGGCAACTGTCCTGTAGTCCATCAGCCACATTTATTCATTTTAAGAAAAACTATATTTTAAAACTCTTTCTCTGACTTTGGCTTCCTTCTTTTTTTTGTTACCAACAATTATTGCAGTGTCAGAACCCAGAGCTACATCCAAGGGTTCTCACTTTTAGCAGAACCAGAAGACAAGGTCTCTTTGTAAATTTTTGATGGTTAATAATTTTTTTCCATTTAAAGATATACATACACACATATAATCAAATGTATCCTCTCTTCTCTTTTCCCATTTATCACTGCAACTTTCAGCTTTGCTACTGTATGTCCATTTTGTAGATCCTAGACGTTTTGAATTCTTAAATTACACCCTCCCTTTATTTGTAGATTTGCCATTATTTGTAGTCTTTACATAATGAGTTTCAATATTGTGAGATATGATTCTAAAGCCACCGATTGTCTTATCTGGTCATTGAAGTCTTCATATGACATTTGTTATTCATTCTACTGATTGCTTTTTGCTACATGAAACACTGGGAACTTGTGGAGATAGGGCCAGGATAGGTCTAGGTTTTCCATTGCTTTTGGCTTCTTTCTCTAAGTCTAAAGGAATATGACAGATATTTATGTCTTCTTTAAACTCCATGAAGCAACTGACATTGAAGTAATGGGTAAGCTTGAGATGTGCCAAGTGAGAAGGAGCTATCCTATTAAAAAGAGTTGTAAAGCATACCGGGACCTTCACTCCACTTCTGTAACTCACGGATTCAAAAACTATTCCAGTAGTCCTGTCTTGCCCTCTCAGAGCCATATGCCTTTAATGGCTACCTCAATGAAGATGTCCTCTGAAGGAGGGAAGGAGGACAACTAGGTCTTCCAGCCTGTCTACCTGTCTGAAAAAAGGCATCATTTCTTGTCCCTTTCTGACAAGTTTATCTCTTTCTTCCCTTGCACCATTTTGTTGTAATTTCACCCATGGAGAAAGAAAGGAAAAAATCAGATGGGGAGATATAACTGCAAGCAAATGGCATTTACAGTTAATGTGGCGGCAAACTACCTCTTCCCTGGCTTGGATATTTTAACTCTCTTAAGGAAGAACAAGATACTCTAATTCTCTTTTCCAGAACAAAGGTCAGAGAAAATTAGTCACCTGGATCATTAACTCTCAGGCCTGATCCCCCCTCCCCCCCGCAATAGTCTGCAGGACATCTGTAGCTGAGAATGGTGACACAGAACATTTATCTGCAGATTTTAGGTTGGAGTCTCAGTTCCCAGCTGCATCCACTGCTCACAAACTGTGGGATGCGAGGCAAACGCTAGAACCTCAGTTTTCTCATTTGGAAAATGGAGATCATTTCTCCTGTATTGCTTTGCATGATGGTGGTGAGAATATCATAGGGTACTGTCTAAGCCTTTTGAAGCCATGGTACTACATAATATAATACTTTTTGTTATTTTTACATGGGTGCTATTGTTACACAATTTCTATCCCTTCCTCTTTTGCCAACTCTTTCTATATCCCACAAGCATCTTCTCAAATATGTGACCTCTTCTTCTTTAAGTATTACTGTTACACACACACACACACACACACACACACACACACACACAAAACCTGCTATTCCAACTTAGTGTTACTAACATGTGCATGTTTAGGGATGACTGCTTGCACCTGGACAACCTATCAGAAGACTCATCACTATGATAATTAATTCTCATTTTCTCAGAAGTCATTAATTTTCTATCTTTTTTTTTGTAGAGTTGGGACTTTACAAGAAATCCCCCATATGTTTCATGAACATGAGCTCATGTTGTCATTATGTAGACTTTATTTAAGCACCATAGTTTTGAGATTTAGTGGGTGCAATTTCCTTGTCAGATATGAATGACACAACTATACAGGGGATGTCTTGGTCCTCTGACTCTTATGATCTCGCCACCTCCTCTTCTGTAATGTTTTCTATCGATATATATTCTGAGAGCAGACACCTCACAATCAGTTGTTCTTTGTATTTGATCAGTTGTGAATGTCTGCAATAGTCTCTGTCTGCTGCAAGAAGAAGCATGTTGGTTGCAGAATGCTTCTTCAATCTTGCTATTTTTATTTGTATGCCTGCATTTTCCTTCCCTTCCAGTACCAAGTGCACATCACTTTTCTATCTTTGGATTCTCTGGATCAAATCCTCCTCTCAGAAGAGCTTCTCATCTCCTTCATTTCTATGCTTTGTCATTGCTTCTTTCTGGTTAGATGGATCATGTGGTGAGCCTGCTCAATTATTTTTCTGAAATACATGCTGATCCTGCTCATATGATTCCAGCAGCTCATGAGTTTGCTTACTTAATATGTTCAGGCAAATTTAACCGTCACTTACTATGCCTGCCAGCCACAATTTTACAAGGTGACTGAATTAACCCTACTGGGCATTATTGACCAACAACAAGAGTTAGTATGTAAGGAAGCAAGGGGAGACTGGCAGGGAGATTGGAGAATAAGCAAGGCAGGTTCTGGAGACCCTCATGAATCTAAATGATATTCTACTCAGTAAGGAAACATATTCAGAGTGTAGGGCAGAATGTCATGCTCAGATTTTTTTTTTTACCTTTACCTTTAGAAAATATCACCTTAGCGACACAGTGGATAGTGGAAATCTTGTGGCTGAAATGTCAGGATGACTTAAGAGCCCTTCAGCAGTCAAGTCCAATTTTCAGATCCAGTGCACACCTATCGTGGCTACACCACCCTATGCGCTTTGCACCAATTTCTACATAGCAGCATCATCCACAGATTCTGTTGTGCAATGGCACAACTTTTCATGAGAAACTACAAATGAATATGTATCAGGTCTCTGGGGAGTGAGTGACTACATAATCTTAGAACTGAAAAAAACCACAAAGAAAAGGGGATAAAGCAAAGTAGGAAACTCCAGGAAGTATAACAAAGGATCACTATCTAATTATGTAATGAGCCCATGAAAATCAATTAAATTCACTAAGACCCTGCAGATAAATGAACAGACAATTCTTTGAAGACAAAATGCATATAACCAGTTAACAAGCACAAGAAAAAAAGGGTTCACTCCCTAATAATCAAAGAAAGGCTTATTAAAGCCACCAGATAACATTTTTTGCCTATTGAGTTGGCCAACCCAAAGTTTAAACCAAAACTGTGCACATGCAATGATGTCAAAACTCATGTGTTCCTGGCAGGCATATGGACCAGGGGAATAGCTTTGGGAAACAATTTGGCATTATGCGCAAAGGATCTTAAAATATGATTTAATTTTAGTAATTCAATTTTAGAATTTTTTTCCTAAAATAAGAATCAAAAGTAGAGAAAATACATAGCTATGAAGACTTTTTTCCCCGAGAATTATTTATAGAACATAGAATGTTTGTGGGGGATATCAAAATTAAAAACTAAAACAGATGCACATGAAAGGAAACCGTCTGAAGCCATTTAAAAAGTATGTTTATGAAGAAGTTCTTATGTTCTGTACTAGTTAAATGAAAAAAGGAGGACAGAGTAAAGAGTCTTTATGTTCGTTATGACTGTGCTCACAGGGAGAAAATTGCAGATGTGCTGTTCTGGGTTTCGGCCTGTCAGCTAGGTCTGGAGGCGTTTATGATACTGAGGACAGGAATGTGGCCTGGGCTGTGCCCTCTAAGGTTTGAGGTTAGATATAGAAATGGGGAGCTGTCTGTAGGACACCTAACTTCCAACTGAGGGCTTAAAGCTTTCAAACTCTAAGACAGTATGAAACCAGACTGCGTTGGCCCTTTCATTTTGCACATGAAGAAACTGAGGCTTGAAATAGTTCCTTAATTTGATCGGGGTTGCAGAAATTTCTGCTGTATTTGGGACAGGAATTCAGGTCTTCTAAACTACAACCAGCAGAGCCTGCAACCTTGGTCTGTATGCATTGTGAATTGCAGCGAATTGGTGGATGAGTTTTTCATGTCTTTTTCATTTGTTTGTTTGCTTGCTTGGTGTGTGTGTGTGTGTGTGTGTGAATATGTGAATGTTCCCTGTGTGTACATTCAGTGGCAGTGGACAAATAGTCAAGCATATGATTTGCTTGGAGTTGTAAGACCAAACACCGGGTTTCCATCATTTACTGAGCACAGGCTTCGTGGACGTCTTATGCATTTCTTGGTGGGTCTGGGTTGAGTTTGTTGCTCCAGACCGTTTGCCCTTTTAGATCTAGACACTAAGCTGGCTCCACAGTGTCTTCATTTCTGCGCCAGATTTGCCCTGCTTCCTGGGCCTGTGACTAGGACTTGGGACTCGGCTCTGCTTGCAGCCACCGAGGCTCCCTACAGCCTGTTTCTTGGAAGCTGATATCCGTTTCTCCCAGTGAATTCCCTGCTTCCCTCGGCTCAGTAGTATTTAGCTTTGCTTTCACGCTGCCGAAAGGCATTTGCCTCTTGTCTTGCGTAGCTCAGTTACCTCTAATGAGGATGGAGGTTGTCACTGGATGGCTTCGTGCAGCTGCCCTCTGCTGGTCGGGAGACGCTTTGGCGGCTGGAGTCTGGGGACCAGGAAAATCTGTCTAGACCAGGGAGAAAGTTAAAACAACCTAGTTACAAGTTCTGGCACACTGATCAACCCCAATTACTCCCTACCGGAAAAAATATATACAAAATCCCTTCCAGTGTGTTATAGTGAATTTGAAAATGAGTGCATGTTTTGAAAGCCCAATTCCAATATTCATGGCCTTGAACAAGCTAGTTTCTCTTCTTTTTTTAATAAACAGTCTCTGTCTCTATCACATCCACGTGTCCCCAGTCCAGTTCTTTGTTCGGAGATACAGCAGGTGCCCATCTCCACTCAGCTCCACAGGTGTAACATTGGCATCTATTGGACTCTCTTAGGGGCATAATGGAGCATGGTTCCCAAAGAGCGGTGCCCAGTACTTGTCACACAAATCACATTAAGGGAATGATTTTGTGATTACTAGTGCAATTATTATCACTGCAATGAGCTGAGTATAGTCGGAGAAATGGTTTCTAAGGTCGATGTGCAATGTACCCAGGGGTATCTAAAGGACAAGAGGATAGAAGTAACCAGTCACTGGGTCAAAGGCAGAATAATGAAAATTTATTTGAAATAAGGCATAGAAATCTTATTCTCAAAGGAAGTAAGTTAGGAAGCAGAGGATCAGGAGAAGTGTAGCATTAAAAGTGTCCTCCAGACATGACAGGGTCATTGAACTTGGGACATACTCTAGCTTGGCTATCTGCACAAAATTGGGCCCATAGAAATTTTATTATGGATGAGGGAGGTATCGATGAGTGTGGGTGGAGGCTGCTCATTCATTTCCCGGCTTCCTGGCAAGGTTCAACTGGTGGCTCACATTTTTCTCCTCTGGCAGCTACATGGCATCTCTCTGACTCCGCCTACTCTCTCTGTACATCCCAGTTTGGATTTTCAGCCTGGCTTTACTCTGTTAAACCATTGGCCAAAATCAGGTTCTTTATTTACCAATGGCAATAACATATTAAGAGCATGCAGAAGGGAATCCCACATCACTTCCCTTTTTCTGTTTCATTTAAAAAGAAGGTTTTAACTTTAACATAGTAAAATTACATATAACAAAACAATTATCAAGCAACAATTGTAGTTACAATATTTCTATCCTATCTTTGTGATTCTAAAGTTTTATATATAATCTATCTTTTATCAAAACTAAGAAAAACTATAGCTATAACTGTCTATTCTTCAACTCCATCAAAGACTCCAGAAAGGTATAATATTACACGAGTTAACAGAGAGTGCATTGTAAGCAACTTCCAAAACTCTAGAATTGTCAGAGACATCTTGCTACTTGTACAGTCACCCCAAAGTTCTTCTGTAACATTGGGGCATCCATCTTCAGCCTACAGGCTCATAGCATCTGGCAGACTTTTCCATGAAGCAGGAAATTTCAAATACACTTCTTCCTATATTGGCAGTTTGTCAGTAACTTTCTTCTGTGTCCTGCAGAATGTCTAGCAGACTCTTTCATGATGCAGAAACCCCAAAAGACTGTCTCACCTTCTTCAGTCAAGTTCAGCAGTCATTTTTCTGTGTGTCCTTCATGTACAGTCCATACAGCATACCATCAAGCAGTCCAGGCAAGAGCAGTTTCTTGCCCAAATGGATAACAAATTCCATTTGAAGGCACTTTGATGTCCATCAGTCTCTTGAAGTAATTGGTGCTGCCAGAGGCAGATGTGTCTCATGGTCATGAAAAGTCCTAAGTTCTTAAAATATTTTAAATGACATATTCTGTTAGACTTTGTAAGATTTGCAGAATACCTATCTAACTGAAATACACACACACACACACACACACACACACA
>NC_022016.1:1214511-1219900 GCF_000317375.1 Microtus ochrogaster
AGATCAGAAATCTACATATTAACAAAGTTGACTTTAGATTTATATCAATAAACTATGATCCATACCAATGTAAAGTATTCATCTCTATATCACAAGAGAACCTAGAACTCCCAGGGCAACTACTGACAATTAACTTAGTTGGGGAGGGGATCATTTTCTTTGGTGCTGTGGCTATAAATAGGCTGTTCTTGTTCCTATGTTTTAGAAAAGTAGCTGGTTAAACTCAGTGGACAATTCCTCCAAAAAGGGAGGCCATTAAAGTAGAAGAGGGTTTATTGAGAGGAAGTGGCGGCAGAGGTGAGAGAGGAAGACAGAGTATAAATAATGAAAATTTGAAAATTCAACATAGAAAGGTTTGAAACAGTCATATAATTGTAAAAATGTTAGAAAAAGACAGTCTCACATTTTTTTTTTCTGTTTCAAACTTCAAGTTTTTGTGAGCTCCTCAGAGGGTAGACTTTGAAAGGAAGATAGCTGCCTGCCAAAGGAAGGTAATTTGTATCAAGTGGTGAAGTTTGTCTATATTCTTCATTGACTAAGCAAATCATTTGCTCTCTTTACTGATAAAGACAATCACCGAAACATCAGGACCGTGTACCTTCAGGGCTGGGAGACTTTATCTGCTCCCATATCTGTTCATTGCTGTCTATGGAATACATGTCAGTCAGGAGTCTGTACTGCATTTGAGTGCTCCTGGGGACAGGGCACTCACTTGTACCATGATAAGATGTCAATCTGTCTTTAATACATTGAGTGTTCTGCTGAACTGTCCCTTTTAAAGCCTCAATCTTGACGTTTATGTTAATTTTGCCCTTAAATAGCTCCTAGCATCCTCATCAGTATCATCCCTGTACAAAATCATATCCGTTGCAATGATAGTAATTTTCTAATTGGCTGTTGACTTAACTTTCTCCTTCCTCTTCAACCCCAATCCATTCCTTATAGTGCTTTGTTAAATATAAATCTGGTCTTGAATTTCCATCGAATATCAGTACTTTTAGCATGCCCTGTGATGTCCTATGTAATGCATCCTGTCCTCTAGAGCAGGAAATGACAACCTGTTTCACAAGCCCAACAAAATCATAGGCTACTATAAACACATGTGTTGTGTGTTGATCTCTGTTTGGCCATTAAAGTACTTAGCAGCTACAATAGCTGTGGTTTCAAAAAGCCAAGATGCTGCTCTAGCCAAAAAAAAAAAAAAGTTTCACATCAGTCATGTGCTTATTTTTGCAGGAACAAGAAATGTAAAGGTTATGGAATTAACAGGTTTTCCATCAAGGTTTCGAAAGAAAGCCTAGAAGACCTTGCACTATGTGCCAGGATTAGAGGTGCTGCAAGTAGCTGCTGACAAGATGCCCATGAAGCTCTGAGAAGGAAACCAAAGCTGAAATACGGAATGTAGAAAGTTAGAAAGCCAAGAACTTGGCTCATCTTCTGGCAGAAGATGCAGGCAGGCAGCAGAGTCATCCCCAGAGAGTGTCCATGTGGAAGAAGTTGGCTTTCTAGGGTCAGTGGTCCTATATTTTACACTTCTTACATCATCCCTGTACATATTTGATGCTATGGTGCTATCATGATGATAAAGCTGCTCAAATGAATTAGATCTGATGGCTTTTGGAGTGCATTAACACTCGGACTGGATGACCTTCTGCCTAAACACAGAAGTGGTTGACCCAAGAGGCAACTGAGTTTCTGAATCTGAAAACTTGAAACTTTCTCTAGATTTTATTGGTGGGTGTCATAGAAATAGGACAAGTTCTTCCATTGCAAGTCTCTCTATATAAGATTGGAAATTTTAATTGAGATATGCTATTTTATATCAAAATCTCCAAAATCTTTAATACATTTGCAGAGATGGTATAAGTTTGCTGTATGATGATAATTTTAAATATATTGATGATTTATATTGTCAACATATCTAAATCTAGAATCTCTATAGGAATACATCTCTTGGTGTGTTTACGACAGTGTTAAGAGAGGAAGACCACTGCTAAATCAGAACAGCAGCATCCCATAAGACAGAGTCTCAGCCTAAATAAAAAGCAGAAAGTTAACTGAATATCAGGAGTCATTCATCTATGCTTCCTGACTGCATGCACAATGTATTGAGCATTCTCATGCTCTTGCCACCAATATCAACCACACTAATTGTATCCTCAAATGAGACTCAATATAAACCTGTTTCCATTTAAAAAAAAACAACAAAACAAAACTGAAAATAGATTCTCCCCTTACAATATATCCTGACCACTGTTGTCCCTCCCTGTTCTCTTTCCAGCTGTCCCTCCCCACCTCTCCTTCTCAGATCCACTTCCCTCCATTTCCCACCAGAAAAGAGCAGGCCTCTAAGAGATATAACCAAACACAAAAAAACAAAATTCAGTAAGACAAGCCAAAAGCCCTCACATCATAGCTGGACAAGGAAACCCAACCAGAGGAAAAGAGTTCCAAAAGCAACAAAAGAGTCAGTGGCACACCCACCCCCATGGTGAGGTGTCCCAGAAAAAAAAAAAAACAAAAAAAAACAAAAAAAAAAAACACCAAGCTGAAAGCCGCAACATGTGCCCAGAAAGATTTGGTTAAAGCACATGCAGGCACTGTGCTTGTCCCTTTGTTCTCTATGAATCCATATACACCCTGCTTAGTTGATTCACTGGGCAATGTTTTCTTGGCTTCCTCATCCCATCTGACTCCAACTATATTTCTATTTCCTCTTCTGCAGAATTTCCTGAGTGTAGGTCCCTGAAGGAGACACCCAATTGAGAGTCACTCTCTGCATAATGTCTGCCTGTGGTTCTCTGGGTCTCCTCCCCATCTGTTGCCCGAGGAAGCCTCTTTCATGGCAGCTGGAAAAGGAACTGATCTAGGAGCACAGAAAAATATCATTAGAAATTATTTCCTTAATTTTTTGTTTGATTTTTAGACCATTCATGTTTGGTTTTAACCTAGACCTCTGTACTATCCACCCTTTCTTTCCTGGCCATCTGTGCAGTGTCAGACATGAGCACATTCTCCTGGAGAGGGCCTCAAGTTAAATTAGACATTGCTGTCCACTCCTACAAATTCTCTATAACCATTGCCACAACACGTCTTGCAGGCAGAACAAAATGTGGGTCAAAGGTTTTATGAATGGGTTTGTGTCCAGGTTTCTCTTTCTGTAGCTGCTAAGTAACTTCCCACACACAAAGAACTTTGTGTGAAGGCACCATGCATGCACTAGTTCAAGTTCTCCATGTTTAATGATAAGAATTGATGTTGCTCTTGGCAACTGGACCCTGCTGTCAGCTTGTGGAGAAAAACCCTCCGTCCTAGCGTCAGCCTAGGCTGCTTGGGGATCTCTGTGGAATCTCTCTAGCTAATAACTATATCAAATGCAACCCAGTCCCACCATTGGAAGCCTTCCTTGGCTACAAGAGATGTTCTGCTGGAACTCCTTATTCCCATTACTGGGAGTCCTCCCTATGCTCAACCTCATAGATTCCAAGAACTTTCCATTGCACTAGGTTTCCACAGCACCCTTTCAAATGCCCATAATTCCAGCTGTACTCCTTGCTTCCGTCCCATTCCCTTCACCTGATCCACCTGCTCTTCCCCCCCCACCCTCTGTTCATCTGCAAAATCCATTTCCCCTTCCCAGAGAGAGCCATGCGTCCCCCTTAGGACCCTGTTCTTTACCTAACCTCTCTGGCTCGATGGTTTTGTAGTTTAGTCGTCATTTATTTAACAGTTAACATTTATTTCTTAGTGACATACCATTAGCTGTCTTTTCTGGTCTGGGTTACCTCATTCAGGATGATTTCTTCTCTACTTCTGTTCATTTGCCTGCTAGTTTTCTGATGTTATTTTTTGACAGCTGATTAATATTCCATTATGTAAGTATACCACATTTTCCTTATCTATTCTTTGGTTGAGGGACACTTAGCTCATTTCCTGTTTTAGCTAGTATGAATAAAGACACACTAAACTCAGCTGATCAAGTATCCTTGTAGTAGAATGGAATGTCTTTTGGTATATGTCCAAAAGTGGTATAGCTTGGTCTTGAGGTACATCAATTTCTAAGTTTCTGAGTAACTGCCATATTGATTTCCATAGTGGTTATATAAATTTACATTCCCAACAACAGTGGAGGAATGCCCCCTTTTATCAAATCTTCTACAGTATGATCAATCACCTGTGTTATTAATTTTAACCATTGAGACAGGAATAAGATAAAATCCAAAAGTAGCTTTGTTTTGCATTTCTTTTATGGCTAAGGACGTTGTACATTTCTTTAAGTGTTTCTCAGACATTTGAGATCTCTATTGAGAATTCCCTTTTTCAATTTGTACTCTAGTTTTTATTTGGATAATTTCTTTGAGATCTAGTTTATGATCTCATATATGATATGATAGCATATGATATATATATATATGCAATTGTCTATTGGATGTGGAGTTGGACAAAATATTTCCCCATTCTGCAGGTTGTCATTTTATCTTTTTTATGAAGTTCTTTGCTTTACAAAAGTTTTTCAGTTTCACAATGTTCCATTTATTAGTTGTTGATCTTAGTGTCTGCACTCTGTGTTCTGGAGAAAATATAGCCCCCTCAGTAAACGTGGCCAAGCCTATTCTTCACTTTCTCTTCTATCAGATTCAGTGCATTTGGTTTTATATTGAAGACTTTGATCTGCTTGGACTTGGGTTTTGGGCAGAATGGTAAATATGGATTTATTTACATTATTCTACATGTAGATATCAAGTTTGACCCTCACTACTTGTTGAAGATGCTCTATTTTTTCAAGGGTTTCTGATGTCTTTATCAAAAATCAGGTATCTATGTGTGTGTGTGTGGATTTATGTCTGTGTCTTCAATTTGAATTCCTTTATCAATGTGTCTACTTTTATGCCAAAGAAGTTTTTTGTTGGTCAAAATTGTTTTAGCTATAGTGGGGTTTTTGTTTTTCCATATGGATTTAAGAACTGTCTTTCCAAGGTCTGCAAAAAAAATTTCATCGAGCATTTCCTCAAGTGTCTTTCAGTCCTTTTAGAGCTATCTGTTGATAGCTCTCTCTTTAGATCTGAACCCCACATTTTTATTGGATTATTTATCTTACACTGTCAAAATGACCAAGATAAAAACACTGATTACATCTTATGTTGGAGAGGATGTGGGGTAAAGGGAACATTTCTCCATTGCTGGCAGAAGTGCACACTGGTAGAGCCACTTTGGAAATCAGTATGGTGATTTCTCAGAAAACTAAAAAACAACCTACCTCAAGACCCAGCCAAACCACTTTTGGGTATATACCCAAAGGTTCCTCAATAATACCTCAAGGTTATGTTCATAGCAGTATTATTTGTAACAACCAGAACTTGGAAACAACCTAAATGCCACTCAATCAAAG
>NC_022016.1:1220040-1221030 GCF_000317375.1 Microtus ochrogaster
CTCATAAGTGACTTTTAGACATAAAGCAGAGAAAAACCAGCCTACAATTTACAGCCCCAGAGAACCTAGACAACAACCTAAGAGAGACATACTTATATCTTATCTACAAGGGAAGTAGAAAAAGGTAAGACCTCCTAAGTAAATTGGGAGTTTGGGGTTCATTGCGAGAGGGTAGAGGGGGAAAGGGGAGGAAGGGAGGGGAGAAAAATAGATACCTCAACACAAACAATAAAAAATTATTGAAAATTTGATATGGATTTCAATTGATCTGTTTTGGTAGGATGGCTATTTTTCCATGTTAATCCCATTTTTTTTTTTCACATAACTCTTTCATTTACTTGGCTAAAGTTTTCTCAAGGTATTTTATATTACTGGAGGCTATGGTGAAAGTGCTATTTCTTAGTCTATTTGTTCTTTGTATATAAAAAGACTACTAATTTTTTAAGTTAATCTTGTATCCAGGCACTTTGCTGAAACTGTACCAACTATTGGAATTCACTGGTGTTATTTTTGGGGTCTCTTACATATACTATCATATTACCTACAAATATAATTACTTTGACTTCTTCCTTCCCAATTTGTATCCCCTTTATCTCCTTTATTTGTCTTATTGCTCTAGCAATTTTTTCAAATATTATGTTGGATATATGAAAAGAGTAGAAAACCTTGTCTTGTTCTTGAGTTTAGTGGAATCGTTTTGAGTTTCTCTTCATTTAATTTGATGTTGGCAATAGGTTTATTGTAAATTACCTTTATTGTGGTTAGGTATATCCCTTGTATACCTTCTCTCCTGAACTTTTATAATGAATGGGTGTTGGATTTTGATATAGGCTTTTCATCTTCTAATGCAACTATTGTGCTTTTTCTTTTAGTTTGTTTATAATGTGAATTACATTTGTTGATTTTTATATGTATAACCATCCCTGCATCTCTATGATGAATCCTACTTGATCATGATAGATGATCTTGATGTGTTCTTGGATTCAGTTT
>NC_022016.1:1222020-1226351 GCF_000317375.1 Microtus ochrogaster
TTCCTTCCTTCCTTCCTTCCTTCCTTCCTTCCTTCCTTCCTTCCTTAATAATGACTGCTTCTGTTTCACCAAGAGTTATAAGTCTTTTTAAGTTGTTTATCTGAACTTTGTTAAACTATGGTTAGTGGTACCTATTTAGAAAATTATCCGTTTCTTTTAGGTTTTTCAATTACGTGTTGTACTGGTATTTTATTGTATTTTAATAAATAAAGCTTGCCTGAAGACCATAATGCAGAACTAATCAGCCATATAGGCCAGAAAGTGGTGGCACATTCCTTTAATCCCAGAGGCCACACTAGTTAGCCATAGAGACTGGGCAATGGTGGTACATGCCTTTAATCCCAGCAATGGAATTTAAGGATTGGTGACACAAAAAAATCACTCTCAGCTTAAGATTTCATAGAGTTAAGAGTTTTCTAGTGGCTTGGATGATTTGCTTCTCTGATATTATTTATGCTATAGGTGGAGATCAGTTTGTTTTAAAATATATCCTTACATTTCTCTGATTGTCTTCAGTGTCAGTTCTTAATTTCTTATTATGTTAATTTGGATATTCTCCATTCATTTTTGAATGAATTTTGGTAGTTTGGAAAAGGATTTATCAATCTTGTTGATTTTCTCAAGAAACCACATCTTTGTTTCATTGATTCTTTGAATTGTTCTATTTGTTTTTATTTTATTTATTTTTTGCACTCAAATTGATTATGTGTTGTCATCTACTCTTCTTTAGTATGCGTTCTTCTTTTTTTCAAGAGCTTTCAGGTATGCTTTTGGATCTCTCCAAATATTTTATGTTGACACTTAGTGCTGCGGACTTTTCTTTTACCCCACTTTCCTTTGTTCCATAAGTTTGGGTATACTGTGTATTCATTTTCATTAAATTCTGGATAGTCTGAAATTTCTTTATTTCTGTCTAGACTCGGTAGCTGTTCATTAGAGAGTTGTTCAATTTCCTTGAGTTTGTAAGCTTTCTGTTGTCTAAATCAAGCTTTATTACATGGTGATCTCATAAGATGTTGGGGGTTATTTCAATTTTCTTGTATTTATTAAGATTTGCTTTGTGTCCAAGTATATGGTTAGTTTTGGAGAAAGCTCCATGAAGTGCTGAGAGGAAATTATATTCTTTTGTGTTTGGGTAAAATTTTCTGTAAATATCTGTTTGGTCCATTTGGTTTATAACATATTAGCTCTAATATTTCTCTTTTTAGTTTTTGTCTGAATGACTTGTCAGGTGATTAGAATTGGGTTTTGAAGTCTCCCACCATCAGTATGTGAGGGTCAGTATGTGATTTAAGTTATAGTAGTGTTTCTCTTACAAAAGTGGATGCCCTTATGTTTGGGGCATAGATTTTAAGAATTGAAATGTCATCTTGGCAGATTTTGCCCCTTTCATGTGTGTATAGTATCCTTTTCCATCTCCTTTGATTAGTGTTGAAGTCTCTTTTGCTAAATATAAAAATGGCCGCACAAGCTTTCTTCTTTGGCTCTTTTGCTTCAGTATCTTTTTTCATGCTTTCACCCTGAGGTAATGTCTATCTTTGATACTGAAGTGTATTTTTTTTTAATGGAGCAGAAGAATGGATCTTGTTTTTGCACTCATTCTGTTAATATGTCTTTTTATTAGAAATTAAGAGCATTGATATTGAGAAACATCAAATACTAATAACTGTTGATTCTTAATTGTTTGGATGTTATCCTTGTTGTTGGTAATTGTGTGAGTGCATTCTATCCCCCACCTTTTCAATTTTTTGCTAGTGTGAAATTATTTTTTTCCTGGGTTTTCATTGGTATAGTTAACCTCCTTAAGTTGGAATTATTCACCTAGCACTTTCTGTAGGGCTGCAATTGTGGGTGTTGTTTAAATTTGACTTCACCATGAATTACCTTATTTTCTTTATCTGTGGTGATTGAAGGTTTTACTGGGTATAGTAGTCTTACCCAGATCTTGTGGTGTCTTAGAACATGCAGGATATCTGACCAGGCCTTCTGGGTTTTAGAGTCTCCATTGAGAATCTAGGCATTATTCTAATAGGTCCACCTATTTATGTTTCCTGTACATTTTATCTTATAGTTTTAAATATTCTTTATTTCTCCTATATATTTAGTATTTTGATTGGTATATGGTGAGTGTACTTTTCATGTACAATCTTTTTGGTGTTGTATATGTTTCTTGTACCTTTATATGCATCTCCTTCTTTAAATTAGGAGATTCATTTTCTATGAATTTGTTAAAACTGTATCTGGGCCTTTGACTGGGATTCTTCTCTTTTCTCTATTTCTATTATTCTTAGTATTTTTATAGTGTCCCAGATTGTTTGGATGCTTAGTGTCAGTAATTTTTAGATTTAACATTTTCTTTGAATGATGTATCCAACGATTTTTGTATCTTGTTTTCAATGTCTTTCTCTTCTATCTCTTGTATTCTGTTGTTGAAGCTTGCTTCATTAGTTCCTATTTTAATTCCTAAAATTTTTATTTTCAGAGTTCCCTCAGTTTGTTTTATCTTTATTATTTCCAATTCTATTTTCAGACCTTGAACAGTCTTATTCTGCATCGTCATTTGTTTGGTTGTTTTTCTTGTTTTTCTTTAATGTATTTATTCATTTCTTTCAATTATTTGCTTGTTTTTTCCTGGATTTCTTTAAGGGATTTTTATTCATTTCCTCTTAAAGGGCGTTGCTAGTTTGAAAGAAAAAGACCCCCAAAGGGAGTGGCCCTGTTAAGACACATGGCTTTGTTGGAGTGGCTGTGACCTTGCTGGGGGAAGTCTGTTACTGTGGGGGCAGGCTTTGAGGTCTCCTATATGCTCGAACTGCGACCAGTGAGCAAGTTCACTTCTTGCTGCCTTTGGATCAAGACGTAAAGATTCTCAGCTCTAGCACCATTTCTGCCTGCATGCTACCTTGCTTCCTACCATGATGATAATGGACTAAACCTCTTAACTGTAAGTGAACCACCACAATTAAATATTTTCTTTTTATAAGAGTTGCCATGGTCAGGTGGTCCTTGCACAGCAGTAGAAACCCTAAGAGAAGGACCTCTATCATCTTCATATAGTTGGTTTTAAGGTTGTTTTTTCTCTTGAGCTTCAGCTGTGTTGGACTATTCAGGGAATGCTGTGATAGAATACCTGGGCTTAGGATAGACATGTTGTCTGGGCTGTTATTGATCGTGTTCTTAAGCTGTTGTTTAGGCATCAGTGTTTGGGATAATTTCAAGTTTAGTTTCTGGTTTCTGGGTTTTTCTTGTTGGGTTGGCGTTTTGTTCCTAGGTTTCTATTTCTTTTTCTGGATTTTCAGGGTGCCTCACCTTTTGTCTTTCTTCTTTGCTCTCAGTTCTATTCTCTGTACTGGCTCCCTCCCTGACTCAGAGAATCTGTGTAACTCTGCTTTATCTACATTTGTCATGTTTCATGATAACACTCTACCATAGAGATGCTGAGTCTCATTATTTTGTTTCCTTTCCTTCTTATTTGAAGATTCTAGGTAAAAACTCAAGTACTCAGATTATGTATATTTTGAGCTGAATATTTATGATTTATGATTTGAGAAAAGGACCACACACAGCCATCAGAGTCCCACCACAGACAGGCTGACAAATGGTCAAAGTAAAGGAAGCATAGTGAACTGGGTATCTTTCAAAAAATATATAATTACAGAAATTAAGAATTGGAACCAGACACACAAAAGATAATTATATACTTCTTTCATAGGAATGATATTTTTCATAGGAACTGCTTTGTATCTTGGGTTCTTTTCATAGGGAGGAAAATTATCAAGCCTACTCCTAAAAGTTAATTGATTTATATTTATTTCCCAAAACAATTATATAACTTAAATGTTTTCTTTTCTATTTTACATAAAAGTGGAATTTTAAGGATGTTTACTAAGCTGAATGGGACTTTCGGATGCTAGTGGTCTGGTCTAGACTTGGCTAAAATGTAAGACTCAATTTTTGCAGGACAATGTGTCCTTGCTCTTTTTTTATGTGAATTGACTTTCCAGAAGCTTGATAATTACTTTACCCTTTGGGGCACTGACTCCTTCAACAGAATCATATATTTTTCCACTTAAAGTTTCATCTTTTCTAATATCATTTTCACACTTTTTCATCCCTATTTTTCTTATTCTCAAAGACATGTGTACTCTAACTTTAGACAATTGACTTTTGCTTGTTATCACAGAGGAAGGCACTCTTATCAGAGTCAAGTAGAAACTAATCTGTACTGTGGCTTTTAGTGGCTAAATAAGACAAAATAAAGAATCTTTTTTTTCTTTTTTTTTTTATTGAGAAAAAAAATCTCCGCCTCCTCCCAGCCTCCCACTCCTCCC
>NC_022016.1:1227289-1238402 GCF_000317375.1 Microtus ochrogaster
ATAGTATTTTCTATTTCCATCCATTTGCATGCAAAATTTGAGAAGTCATTGTTTTTTTACCGCTGAGTAGTACTCTAATGTGTATATATTCCACACTTTTTTCATCCATTCTTCCATTGAAGGACATCTAGGTTGTTTCCAGGTTCTGGCTATTACAAATAATGCGGCTATGAACATAGTTGAACAAATGCCCTTGTCATATGATCGGGCATCTCTTGGGTATATTCCCAAGAGTGGTATTGCTGCGTCCAGGGGTAGGTTGATCCCGAAATAAAGAATCTTAACTCCTGGATCTTTTTTACTTTCAAACTAATTTCTTGTGTAAACTTCAGCAAGATGCTTCTTTCTCTGAAGCCCACTTTTCTCATTACAAAGAAAAGAAAGAGCACTTATAATCCACAGCCATGGGGGCTCTGTATTTCTGCTGCTAAAAATTACTTAGGGGAGACTTTCAGTTTTCCAATCTTCTCCAGGTCTCCCTCTTCTAGCTCATTTTTCTCATTTGTTAAGTGATGAGGATTGAATTAAATCGCTTTTCCCCTTCAACTTCTCAAGTCCCATGCCTCTAGTTTCATACTACTGAAATCCTATACATGCCCCTTGCATCTACAGGCAGAAATCCAGATAGCGATTTTTGTCCTTTCAAAGCCAACCTATTTCTGTTTGCTTTTCTCTTCCCACACTCTCAGTGACTCACTCATCCAGGTGAACCCTCTTCATCCCCAGAGATAAGCTGCAGTAGCAGGTGCTCTTCTTTAGACTCCTAAGGTGGCCACACACTGGGCTAAATGAGCTGCTTACCAGCATGGGAAGGGACAGCATTTAAAGTGTCATGTCCTATTTTTTTTTCTTTTAGCTTTGATTGAACAGAAAGGTATTTGGGAATGTTTGGAAGATACCCTAACTGGTTCTTGGATCTCTGTGAACATGGAGATAAAAGAGAGGAAATCATGCTATTTCTACCATTTCCTTTAATGCTTCATTATGTGTAACACTAAGGTGATATTTTTCATTTCTCATGTTCTTAAAATGTTTCTTGTCTGTGCCCAGACTTGACCATGTCCAAGAAGATAGATTTATCTTTAGACGCAAGAAATTTTTAGAGATAAGCAGGCATGATAAACCACTGTGTTGGCATATCTGTGAGTCACTAGATAATAACACTAGCATCAAGGTGGGATGATGAGAGAATCAAAGAAGTAGGTGGAACCAAGGCTAAAGGAAAAAAAATGATCTATTGGCTTCAGGAGGGTCTGAGTTTCATCTTTAGAAACCACACTTTAAAAGCTAGGCTTGGAGGTATAAGTTTGTAATCTCAGCCCTTGGATGATGGGAACAGGTGGTTCTCTCATCTAATCAATGTAATCAGTAAGATTCAGTCTAAGTAGGGGCATTTTCTAAGAAGAAAAGCATAGCATCCAAGCAACAACAACCCCACATCCACCCATGTGCACAAGAATCCCCTGATCTACACATATAAAGACCTACTTTTACACTGACCAACAACAATATTTACACTTTATTTCCCCCATGATATTAATTCATTTCTTATATTTTCTTGTCTCTTCTTTACTGTCTTTCCTCCATTTTCATTTATGTGACATCCACTGAGAATGTTGCCGGGAAATGAATTTGGCTTCTTTGGAAGAACAATGAGTACCCTTAACTGACATACAGCCTGATTGTACATAGGAATTTTCTCAACTGAGGTTCTCTCTTTTCAGATGACTCTAGCTTCTGTCATGTAAACCTAAAGTTATCCAGTGTGATCATAGAAACTTATAAACAATTTTTATCTGTTTCTCACAGCATGCTCACATATGGTAAGAACAAGTAAGATCTACTATCTCAACAATTTTTAGAAAACAACACAATATTACTAAGTACCTTCTGGGTGCCTTATACTTTATCTTTAGACTTCTCCATTCTACTCAACTGAACATTGAAAATCTTTGACCTACTTCTTTCTCCTGTTCCCTCCTCCCTCCATAACCTGGAGTAATTGCCATTCCAATCTATTTCTATTTGCTTGACTTTTTTTTGGTTGTTTAACTAGTGTATATAACCACAATGCTGCAGCTAGTTAGGTAACTGTAAGATGGACAGATATATTTAATGAACCTGTCAGAGTTCACCATCTGTCATAAAAAACGAAAGAACTCCAGAGGGTAGGCTTTGGTAGAAGTATTTTGATGAAATAATTCTAGGAGTCTCTTAGGCATTGTGTGATTTGTTGGCTGGACAAGGCTAATGTGTTCTAAGAATTCTTGAGACAGACACCAACCAGAGACACTCTCTGCCTGCAATTTAGACCCAGGACTAATATGCTTAATAAGCCCAACAGTGTTGGATGGCAGCTTCACCCTTGGCCAGACAGGGTTGATTGTCCATTCATAAAGACAGGAATTCAGAATTGGAGCTTGCTCCCTTGAGCTGAATTGGTTCTGGGCTCATAAAAGAGAATCAGTTGCTTAGCTAGAATCTAGGTGTCATCCTGGCCAGCATACAAAGGCCATGGATGGTGGACTTAGGTCTCACCAGATAGTTTAGGGCTAGAGGAATATGGAGAAGGAAGCTGTAATACATAATGCTTGCCACCCTTTTCTGTGTGCATCATATCTTTAGCTTTGGAGGTTTCCCTATTTACTGTGTGACTTTGAGTCAATGAGACACTCATAAACTGGGGGTGGTGAAAGCAAGCATCCCAGGAGGGAGTTGTCACAAGGATGCTATGAAGATCAGAGCATTCTCTCAGGCATATAGTAAAAGCTATATATGTTTCTGCTTTCTTTTTTAAACTCTTTAAATTTTAATCAGTTTAAGGGAATAAAAAGGGGAGCATCAGATGGAAGAGGCTGCTACTGCGGGAAACAGAACAGAGATTCAGGGACAGGAGCCAAGGGGAGGGAAGTGCTCACTTGGAGAATTTTGAAGCCACTCAACATAAGAGGCTCAAACTAATCAATCCCTCTCAATCCTCATAGAACTTGCAATCAAAGCTCCACCCGCTAGCTCACCTGCTGCTCTGCCCTTGGGGAAGCTGCCAGAGCCAATCAGAGGGCATTGTTCGCCCAGCTCTTCTCCTTAGAGGAATGATATGGGGATAGCTTAGCCAGGATCACAAGTACAGGAGAAAGGGAAGACCCACAGGATCCCAGACTTGGGGTTTAGATGTTGCTGCTTTGTCCAGAGCCCTCAATTCTTTCCAAAAAATCAGAATGTGATATGATTTGGCAAATGGTAAGCCTGCTTGGAGGTAAATGATCACCTTTAGGCATTAGTCCTTTCACATTTATCAGGCATTTATTCGGTGTCTGTTGTGGGGTCTTATTCTCTGATATCACATTTTCTTTCAGTTCTCGCGGTCTTTTCTTCAAATGCCCAGGAAAGCCCATGAAGACTTTACTCTGCTCCAGATAGGGACTTTAGAAAATCTATTGGCTTCTCTTCCCCCCACCCCTTCAAAATCCCAGGGTCTCAAACCCAAGGAATTGGTCAGAACAACAACAAAAAAGCCTAGATGTGATTGGAGTCCGTGGGATTTGGTTTATTTGAATTGACTCGAGCTGAATGAAATGGAATTACTAAACTAAATGGAAATAATTGAATTGAAATATAGCAAATTGGATTGAATCAAGATTAATTGAAATGAAATCAATGGAGAATGTATTGAATTATGGTACTGCAAGACGTTTGGACATTGCTTCTCTGACCCTACTTGCTAAAGAGTCAGAGACTAAAACATAGCTAAGGGGAACAAGATAAAAGGAAGGGTCAGTTACTCTGATAAATTCCAGAAACAGTCAGAGTCAGGCTCTAAGGCCAGCAGCTTTCTCACTGTGCAATCCTGCCAGGTTTTTTGGTGTCTGAATTTGGATTTCTGAAAAATAAGCCAAGACAATAGAATTTAGCAAATGAAAAGAACTCTGTGGCATAAATAGGCATCTTATTTTAATAATCTAAGACATACCCAAGCTTGTCCCTCTCTCCTCTGAGTTTGGCTTTACAAGGAGTTTCATGTCTGGTTTGTGGTAAGAACACAGAGAGAAACAGAAACCAATATTCTGAAATTAGTGGAAATTGATGGAAGTTAAATTATTTAGAATGATCCTTTATGAAACATAAATATTTTTGAACAATAAAATGGAATATATGTAGTTGACATTTCTCTTTAAATCCCTAATCATAATTTACTATTTCCAAGCATTTGTTGCTTGTATCATTCTTAGAAAAACATTTAAATCCCCTGTGAAGGTCCTAGGTAGACAGATAGCATGTCTAATAACCACATGCTGATGTCATAATGTTATTCTCTCTGCTAACTGGCACTAGAATGAAAGCTTCTGTGAAGGCTGCAAAGATGCATGATTTGAAGTAGAAATGATGGATTTAGAGCCAATGATATTCTTTTAAAAAATAGTACACATTTTTTTAACTGTGAATTTAAACTTATAATTATCTATAAGTAATAAGTATGCATCGTAAGATCTTAAGATACATGCATTACACACCATATTATAAATATAGTTACAAATGATAAGCAATGAAATGCATAGATAGACTATCCCTTGTCTAAAATTCTTAAGTATAGTAGTGTTAGTGTTTCAGAGTTATAAATATTTGGTTGTTGGGTATTTATTTAATTTTAAAGCATTTGAAATTACATAGTAGCCTGCAACTGACACATCTTAAATACAGGATTTATTTTTCTTCAATATGCTTCATATACATAGATTAAAACAATTTTATATAGCATGTTTAATTCACGTACATTTTTACTGTAACCTGTCATATGAATTCAAATGAGAAATTTTCTGCTGGTGTCCTGATGGTAAGATTTTAAATGTTGCCTGAATTAGAGCTTTGAATTTCCTATTATCCAGCCAGATCTTACTAGCCGGCCTATAGGTGAAATAAAAACCATTTAGGATTAGATAGAAGATACTTTGGGGGTAGATGCTGAAGCTGGTCTCTCATTGCCTTAATCCAGTTACAAATACAAATTAATTGCATTTGAAAGGACAACCACAACAAAAAAGAGTAAGCTTCCTACCTTAGACTTACACATCTCTAACTCCTAGGACCAAAGTGTCTACCTCTGTGCTTGACTGTACACTGAGCACATTGTTAAACCTATGCACGAGTTTTAAGCCAGTCTCTGAGTGATGTCCCATTACTTTGGACTATTTTCAGTTCCTTTTTTGCCAGTGCCTGGGCTAACTGTTACGTCCTTGTCATGAATCCTTGCTTTGGATACTAGTTTCTGCCACTTGACTCTAATCATTCACGACTTGCTGAATATTTAACGAACACTGTTTATTCATGGTGTTCTGTTCTGAATCCTAGGGATACAGTTATGCAATGGACAGAAAGAACATGAGTTTATAAAGACTGTAACCTATGAGCAGGAGAGAACATGGAACAAACAAGAAAACGTCACTGAAATGTACAACACAATTGCATGTGCTGTGAACACAAGAAATTAGAGGAAAAACATCAGAGGTGTTCATTGCCAAGGGCAATGCCATCTAAAGGAAAGGGTGATGGAATCTGAACAGAGATCAGGACAGCACATCATACTAAGTCTAACTTAGGATGGTAAAAGAAGAGGTACTTCCAGGGATCATTACTTAATATCACTGAGAGACAACATGCGGGAGTGATTGCAATGCGCAGGTCAATCAAAAAGGGAATGAACAAGAGAGAGGTGAGAAATGAAGTCACTGAGGGAGTTGCAGTGATTCTATAACATTGTCTTACAGGCTAATACAAGTGTGTTGGAATCTTCAGTCCTTTCTATGCACTGACAGACCATTCTGATATTGTGGGCCCTGGCACTAAGACATCCACCTGTGGCCTCAAGATGGTCCCTCACCATTGTTTCTAACAACTGGCTGACTCCAACAGTGGACTCTTCTTTCTCAGAGACTTATATAAGCCAGCAGCAGGAATGTTGACTGTCACATTGTAGGTCTATAATGTCTTATATTATACTCCTTGAGTTGTTTTATCTCTCTTCCTTGGATTGATCCAGATATACTGTAGCTCATATATTTTCCCTGCATATGGTCTCAATGCCCCAGTAGATCCACATTGTTTCCTCTGCACTCATCATCTCTAGAAGCACCCAGAGAGATAGCCTCACCATGGTGAAAGAGGAAAGCGTACTAAAACATTGGGTAACTGATGAAATCTATTCACTGCTATTGGTGGGAGAAACTGGTCCCACGCAATCTCTCAGGCTTTGTCATTGTCAGACTCTAGCCATTTGTTATCACTTATACATTCACATTGAAGCATTTTCATGCATTGTCTCCACAACAGTGAGTGTGAGCCTCCATTCCCTCTTCACCAATATTTCAAAAGATATTTTTTGCTGAGATGCCTTTAAAGACGTCAGAAGTTGCATACTTCTCTGAAGTGGCGTTTGGTATCCCCATTTATGTGGCATCAACAAAACTCAAATCTGCTGTAGAGAGGATTGTTCTATTTTCAGAACTGGAATGGTTGGTTATACTTAATGGCAAATGCTCTGATGCAAAGCACACTACTTGGGTTCAAGTTCTGGTGCAGTCATATGTGCAGTTACAGGATAGAAACATGCTCTCTGTCTATTTATCTCAAAACTGCTATCCCAATCAATGATGCTCACCTAGCCACATTTTTCTAAGGTGAAAAGGACATCAGTTACTCTCATTGCACATCCAGTTTTCCCTCTTTGTAGCAATTATTTGTAAAATTTTTATGTCCACATTTGTATGACTTATGACATATCCAACCGGGTATGGCTTCTTTTACTATATATGCCCATGTAAAGCACATGTTTGGCCTCTTTCCCAGCTTCTGGATTTGGTTGTTGTTCCCCTTTCGAGCAGAGGATTGTGATCTGTGAATCTACCCCTAAATAAATAACCTTTTATTATACTCAATTCTGAGCTAGTGTGGGATTTCTTTTTTAGCACCCTTCTTCATCTGGCACCCACATGGATTTGGATTCCACTCACACTGGGTGGACAGGCTTAAAGGCCTAGGTCCACAACCCAGAAAGTCTCCCACCCCCACCTACATGGCTTCTTTTACCTACGTAATCTTTGTAGAACTCCTGCCACAGCAGAGGTAACTGTGTGCAGCCACTTGGAAATTTCCTAAGTGTGCACATGCCCCCACCACTACTGCTTCATTCTCTGCCACATGGTGACTTGCACAGCTTCCTGTTTGTGTTCCTTGCCTGTGAGGTCTGGGCTTTTTGCTCCAAATATGGAATTGACTTAATTGCTTTAAATTAGTCAAGCAAAGCATATTTCTCAGCATTTAACAAGCACTAAGGTGAGAAAACCAAAGTGACTCAGGACTGATCATGGCATCACATTGTGCTGCTATTTGCCACTCTGCAACATCAACACTTGCTGGAAAATAAAAATTATTACACCTAAAACAATTTACTAGACCTCATACAAGGTAAATACTTCATTAATTAATAAATAAATAAACTTGAAAGTTATATATTGACAGAGAATATTACCTTGAAACTTTTAGTAACTTTTTTACTAATACTATGGATTGTATTCTACAAGGATTATATGATTATTGTTATACATCTTTTTATTGGATATTGGGACTCAATATTTTCTTCATATTATATCCTTAAGAATATGGTTTGATAACAGAGCCAAGAATGAGGCACTTTTAGAAATGACACAGTCTTTTCAGAAAAGCTAACTGACAGGATTAATACCATCAAAAATCAAAAGTTACTTAAAAAAATAATACTATTGAAAAGGTAACATTAATTTGACAGACAAAATTGAATTTATGTTAAGGAATACTGAGAAATTATCTGAAAGATTTCATACTGTTGAATCTGACAATCAAAATTTGTTAAAAATTTATGATAGATTAGCAGATAGAGTATCTCTCTAGGATGGCAATCTGCACACTATCCAAATAATGTCCAAGGATTATCTTGGTATTATCTTTAAAGGAAATACATCAGACCTTGGAATCACATGTGCAGAATAAGGACCAGAGGCTAGGTACCTCAATGAAATCACTAGAAATATATACTGACCAGGAGATTCACACTTTATAAAAGACAGTAATAAAAAGATTTGAAATGATTGAAGAAATTATTGGAGCTGATAAACAAGGAAATAAGGTACAAGGACAGGAATCAGCATCACCAGAATCTGTCAAAGATGATTTACCTAGGGCTTTAGTTTCCTACCCTGTAATCTATGCTGACAAAGCATCAAGTTCTAAAGGCCCAAAAGTATCCCAAGAAAGTGGATGGATACCTATAGGAATGAATGATCTAAAAGAAAGTAAACCAGCTGTCATAACTTATGGCTTGCATTCCTCATTTGTTAGGGAGATGATAAAGTCACAGGATTCTAGTATTAAAGCAATGTCACATGACTGACTTCAGTTAATTGCAGTAGTCTTGGATAACAGGCATCAACTGATGTTTAAATGCTATTTCAGAGAAGGGGCTAAAATTTTAGAACAACAGGGAAAGGCAAAAGGACTTGAGACTTCTCAAGATCAAATTATTAGTGAGGGCACTTATTTTGACCCACAGGTACAATCTCTTTACAATGAACAAATCTTGGCCCTATGCCACAAAGCAGCCTGAAATGTTTGGGACAGGATTCAAGAACTAGAAAAACTAATTGAATCATATACCCAGAGAGAACCTTTTAGTAAATTTTTACAAAGACTAACTAAGGCTGTACAAATAGGAATAATAGACTCAGATGCTAAATGAGTACTGATTGAATCTCTGGATTTGTAAATGCCAACTTAAAATGCAAAAAGATCTTTGGGCCTTTAAAGATTAGATCAGAACCAAAGAATGATTGGATCCTGCATACAATGAACATTGAGACATTTGACTATAATACTGAATCTTGGGCAGGAGAAGGAATTTCCAAAGAAATGAGGAGACATCAAAATGCCAAATGGTTTAATGTGGTAGAATAGGACATCTGCGAAGTGATTGTAGACAAGAGAGTCCCAGGAATTATGTCTCCCCTGGGAATGGCAAGAATAGGAGGATTCAGTCTTTAGGTATAGGTAGACGGTACAGCAAAGGCTGAAATTGGACCAATGAATGTAGATCAACAAAAGACAGACAAGGCAACCTGATAGCATTAGGAAACTCTTTTTGGGGCCTCTTGCAGGCCCCTGAGTCAAAAGTGGTCCAGTCATTCCCAGTCACTGTATAGGACATGTCTCACCAGGAAAATTAAAAAAAAAAATCTAGAGCCTTCTGTAAAACACTATACTGTTCTAGATTATGGAATAAACATGGAGGATAAATCAAAACTTCTAATAGGATATAGGAAATGTATATTCTGACGGACTTCTATAAATAATCAAAGACTAAAGCTAAGACTATGTATAAATGGCATTTTAATTATGGATTTGATTGACAGGGTGTGGACATGAGTATTATTACTCCAGAATCTTGGCATCCAAATTGGCCACTTCAAGAAGCAGATGTTCAGTTATTAGTAATTGGAACCCTATCTCAAGTGAAACAAAACATGAGAGGGTTTGACTGCATAGGGCCAGAGGGAAAATGAGGAAAGCTGAGGCCATATGTAGCTAATATTGCAGTGAATTTATGGGGTCATGACCTGCTATAGCAATAAAATACCCAGATTAACATTTCTGCAGTATCAGAAACTCATAATTCTGGGAAGAATATCATAAGGTACTATACACAAAGGTCGCCAGCAATTCAGGCTGTACAAGAACACAAAGCAACTAGCAAAACGTTAAAGGTACCAACATCCCTATCTTTAAAATAGTTAAATGAGAAACCAATATGGGTTAAACAGTGGCCATTAGCAAAAGTTAAACTGCAGGCTTTTGCAGGCTTTAAAACAACTAGTCCAGGAGGAACAAGATTCTCACCATATTGAAGAATCAACCAGCCCTTGGAATTCTTCTGTATTTGTTGTTAAAAATAAATCTGGTAAATGGGGAATGGTGTCAATAATGTAATTCAAACTAGGGGCCCTCTACAATCTGGAATTCCTCTGCCTTCTCTATTTCCAAAAAGATGGCCTCTTATAGTTATTAATGTGAAAATTATTTCTTCACTATATTTTTAGAAGAAAAAAACAGAGAAAAATTTCCCTTCACCATGCTTACTTATAATAATTGTCAGCCTACTAGGAGATACTGATGGTTCGTCCTTCCATTGATATCTATATAATTTACCATTAGATGGATGACAATTTGCTATCTGATTTAAACACAGATCCTTTAGAAAAAAAATGTTTGAAGAAGTAAAGAATGTTTTGCCAAAATAGGGATTACAAGTTGCTCCTGACAAAATACAGAAAGGAGATTCTGTCGGTTACCTAGGTTATAGAATAAGTTTATAGAAAATTAGAACACAAAAGGTACAAATTAGGAGATATCAGTTGTGGACTCTTAATGACTTTCAAAGATTGTTAGGAGTTATCTCCAGTCTATGACCTGCTGATGGGATAACAATTGATCTAATAATTCATTTAAACAAAATCTTAGATGGTGATAAAGACTTGAATATTCCCAGAGAATTAAGAGCTGAGGCAGAAAAGAAAATGATAATTGTTGATGAGAAATTACAGAAAGCACATATGGATAGGGTGAATCTAAATCTTAATTGTATTCTAGTCATATTGCCTTCCAGAATTTCTCCCAGAGGAATTTTAATGCAAAGGGATGGGATTATCTTAGAATGGATATTTTTCTAACCATATAAACTAAGCAAAAAAAAAATTAAAACTTATGTCGAAAAAGCCTCTGAATTAATTATAAATGGAATATTGAGACTTCATCAGCTAGCAGTAATAGACCCAGCAGAGATTATGGTGCCTTTTAAGTCTGATGAAATTAATAAATTTTGGGAAGACAATGAAACTTGGGGGAGCTTGTGCTAATCTTTTAGGACAGATTAATTACAATTATCCCAAAAGTGATAGAATTAACCTTATAAAGATAACTACTTGGATCCTTATCCACACTGTACAAAACACATCAATAAGTGGAGCTTGTGCATTATACACTGATACAAATATATCAGAAAAGGCAGGTTACAAATCAGAAGGTTTAAGTAAGG
>NC_022016.1:1238822-1239774 GCF_000317375.1 Microtus ochrogaster
TCATGTCAATAGCAAAGGTTTAAAGAAAGAGTTTTCTATTACATGAAAAAAAGCTAAGGAGATTTTAAAGCGATGTTCTACTTGCTCTTTCTATACCCAAACACCACTATATGCAGGGAGTAACCCAAAGGGTACACAAAGGAATGAATATGGCAGATGGATGTGTTCTACTTTACAGAATTTGGAAAATTAAAATAGGTACACCATACCATTAACACTTATTCAGATTTTCAGTAGGCAGCTGCTTTAAGCTCAGAAAAGGCTAATTCAGTAATCACACATTTATTAGAAGTTTTGACTAGCATGGGTATACCTGCACAAAGACAGATAATTGTCGAGCATATTTCTCTAAGAAAATAAAACAGTTTTTTGCTTATTACAATATTAAATCTTACAGGTCAGGCAGTTTTAGAATGATCAAATTGAACTATAAAAGATATGTTAAACAAACAGAAAAAGATGGAAAAGTCCCCTGAAATAGATTATATAGTGCTTTATTAACCTTGCATTTTTTAACACTAATGAAAAAGGGACAACAGCGTCAGAGAGATATTGAATAGAGAAGTCTTCTGAATTAAATCAGCTGCTGTATTTCAAGAATGTGTTAACCTCACAATGGGAGCCAAAACAGGTGCTATGTTGGGGAAGGGGTTTTGCTCTTGCTTCCACAGGAGAAGAAAAACTATGGATACCATCATATTGATAATGATTGGCATTGAAAAAAGAAAAAATATATTAAGAAAGATAAATGACAGCTAATACACAATGGTGACAACCATACAAGTAGTAAAGAAACTACATAGGGTTGGCAGAGTTCTGCTCTTGTCTTTACAGGAAAATACACATCCTCAAAATTTCAAGATACTCTAGATGTCTATCCAATAAGGATCATCAAGGAAAAAATATGTCTTAATAGGTAAGGTAATAAAACACACACACACACACACACACA
>NC_022016.1:1240747-1242061 GCF_000317375.1 Microtus ochrogaster
TATATTGATACAATTTTAGGATATATTTATCATATTGCAACATACATTTCTACCTCTGATCAAGATACCTATGCATTATTTATGTTTTGAGATAATTTTCCTCATTTGTTGCACAGTTGTTGAAATAATGTTTAATATTCTAATTTGAACTTGGTTTTTAAGTTATATAGGTATTAAGAGTCATAGGCCAATGGTCATCCATGTTTGTCTTACTTATTGCTAGACTAATCAAGTTTTTTAGATACCCAGAGATTGTATTCTGCATAGATAGGTAATCTTCAACCACTACAAGGAGCTGTAGAATATGGCATTTAAGTAACTTAGGATTCTGTTGACATGAGACATGTTTGCTCTTGGCAGTACCAATCTATTCCCTAAAGAATGTTGAGCACTAAAGACACTCCACTTGGAGCTTGTTTTCTTCTTGCAAAACTGACCTTTGGACAAGGATCTGCCTATGCATTGACCACTGACAAAATACAAGATGTCTGGACAGGACAAGCAGGATAAAAGAAAAAAAGACTGTCATATCTTGCTAAGACTGTGTAAGACGATTTTGAAAAATGTCTTGCCTCTGAAAATGTTCTGTCAGTTACTCTGGCCTTAGCCAAAGTTGGTTGCTCCAACCTTGCAAGTGAGACTTTGGGTGATTGCCCAGGTAGCCAGTTGTCTCTTTCACTTGTTGTACATTTTGGAAGTTGCTTGATTGCATTTCCTGCTTACTCAAGTTATCTCGGGTGATAGATGGGGTTGAAGACCAAAGAGTAATAGTAACTTTCCTACATGGCTTGGTCAAGTTATTCATTATACAAGACTTAGCATCATTAAAATAGGGTAATTACTAAAAATTCATTACATGTTTCTTACTTGATATCATCTAGGCCAGTTGTAATTGTAATTTTTATACCTGATATTTGTTCTTTTTCTATATAACTTTGTGTTAGGCTTAGAACTTTCTTATTCAAACATAAGGTGGAGGTGCTGCAGGGATTCCTAACGCCAGTAATCTTTAAGTTATCTGCCCACTTGGACATGGCCTCTTTTACTATACATGCCAATCAATGTATAGCTTGTGCCCAGCTTCTTTCCCAGCTGCTAGATTCTATTGCTCTTTCCCATTCAAGCAGAGGATTGTGATCTGTGAGTCTACCCCTACATAAATAACATTTTATTATACTCAATTCTGACCTAGTGTGGGTGAAGGCGTAAGTCACAAACAATGCCACAGCAGTTTCATATGTTTGGATTCTTCTCTGAAATAAATTTCAAACATCAAGGAAGGTCCATTATCTAAAACTGCAGACACTAACTGAT
>NC_022016.1:1244359-1272034 GCF_000317375.1 Microtus ochrogaster
TGAGATTTATGTCTGGTGCTCCAATATGGGTCTCTGTCTCTGTCTCCTTTCATTGCCTGATGGAAGTTAATATTCAGGAGGATGCCTGTATGTTTTTCTTTGGGTTTTCCTTATTTAGTTTCTCTAGTATCACTAATTAAGCGACATTTTCTTCATCTGTTCTTCAGTTAAAAGGCATCTAGGTTGTTTCCAGGTTCTGCCTATTACAAAAAACATGCTGCTATGACCATAGTTGAGCAAATTTCTTTGTGGTATGAGTGTGCATTTTCTTGGGCATATGCCCAAGGGTGGTGTTGCTGTGTCTTAAGTAGATTGATTCCCAATTTGCTGAGAAGCTGCCATACTGATTTCTAAAGTGGCTCTACAAGTTTGCATTCCCACCAGCAATGGAGGAAGGTTCCCCTTCCTCCACATCATCTACAGCATAAGCTATCATCAGTGTTTTTGATTTTATTCATTCTGACAGGTATAGGAAGGTATCTCATAATCATTTTGATTTGCATTTCCCTAGTGGCTGCAGATGTTGAGCAGTTCCCTAAGTGTCCTTCAGATATTTGAGATTCCTCTCTTGAAAATTCTTTGTTTAGATCAGTACACCATTTTTCAATTGGATTATTTGGTGTTTTGATGTCTAGTTTCTTGAATTCTTTATATATTTTGGAGATCAGCCCTCTGTCAGATGTGGTGTTGGTGAATATCTTTTCCTATTCTGTAGGCTGCCATTTTGTATTGTTGACCATGCTGTTTTCCTTACAGAAATTTCTCAATTTTAGGAGATCTCATTTATTAATTGTTGTTCTTAGTGTCTGTGCTACTGGTTTTGTTTTTGGGAAGTGATTTCCTGTGCCACTGCATTCAAGGTTACTTTCCACCCTCTCTTCTTTGAGGTTCAGTGTGGCTGGATTTTTGTTGAGATCTTGGATCCACTGGGACTTGAGTTTTGTGCAGGAGAGTAGAGAAGATTCTATTTGCATTCTTCTGTATGTCATCATGCAATTATGCTAGCACCATTTGTGGAGGATATTTTTTCCATTTTATAATTTTAGCTTCTTGTCAAAAATCAGTTGTTCACAGGTGTGTGGATTGATATCTGGGTCTTCAATTCAATTTCATTAGTCTAACTCTCTGTTTTTATGCCAATATCTAATGATTTTCATTAGTAACACTGCAGTAGAGCTTGAAATCAGGGCCAATGATGTTTCTGGAAACCTTTTTTTTGTACAGCATTGCTTTGGCTATCCTGAGTATTTTGTTTTTCCATATGAGTTTGAATATTGTTCTTTCAAGGTCTGTGTAAAGAATTGTGCTGTAAGTTTGATGGGGATTGCAAAAAAAAAATCTGTACATTGCTTTTGACAGAGTTTCGTATATTTAATTAGCCCCTGAGTCTCTGGGATGAAACCTACTTGACCATGGCAAATGATTTTTCTGATTTGTTCTTGGATTCTGATTGCCAGTATTTTATTGAGTATTTTGCATCAATGTTCATGAAGGAGATTGGTCTGTAATTCTCTTTATTAGTTAAAGTTTTGTGTGATTTGGGTGTCAGAGTAATTGCTATCTCATAAAAGGATTTTGGCAATATTTCTTCTTATTCTACTGTGTGAAACAATTTGAGGAATATTGGTATTAGTTGTTTTTTTGAAATTCTGGTAGAATTCTGTGCTGAAAGGACTTAGTCCTGGGCTTTTCTTGTTTGGAAGAATTTTATGACTGCTTCTAATTTCTTAGGGGCTATAGGTCTATTTGAATTGTTTATCTGGCATTGATTTAATTTTGGTCTGTGGTACCTATCCAGAAAATTGTTCGTTTCCTTTAGATTTTTCACTTTTTGTGGAATACAGGTTTTTGAAGTGTGACTTGGTGATTCTCTAGATTTCTTCAGTGTCTGTTGTTAGGTTCCTCTTTTCATCTCTGATTTTGTTAATTTGGATTTTGTCTCTCTGCCTTTTGGTTATTTTTGATAAGGGTTTATCTATCTTGCTGATTTTCCTAAAGAACCAACTCTTTTACTCATTGATTCTTTGTATTGCTTTCTTTGTTTCTATTTTATTGATTTCAGCTATCAATTTGATTATTTCCTGTCATCTAGTCCTTCTGGGTGAGTTTGCTTTTGTTTGTTCTAGATATTTTAGGTGTGCTATTAGGTCACTAGTGTGAGATTTCTCTAGGTTCTTTAGGTAGTGCTATGAATATGAACTTTCCTCTAAGCACTACTTTCATAGTGTCGCAAAAGTTTAGGTATATTTTGTATTCATTTTCACTGAATTCTATGAATCCTTTAATTTTTTTATTTCTTCCTTGACTCAGTGGTAATTCATTTGAGCATTGTTCAATTTCCGTGAGTTTATGGGATTTTTGACATTATTGTTGTTGCTGAATTCTAACTTGTAGTCATGGTGGTCTGATGAGATATAAGGCATTTGACATTTTTTGTTTTTATTGAAATTTGCTTTGTTACTAATGTAATCAATTTTAGGGATGGTTCCATGAGGTGCTGAGAAAAAGTTACATTCTTTTGTGTTTGGGTAAAATGTTCTATAGATGTCTGTTAAGCCCATTAGAGTAATAATGTCTGCTAGTTCCTTTATATTTCTCTTAAGTTTCTGTCTGGTAGTCCTGTCCATTGTTGAGAGTAGGATGTTGAAGTCTTCTACTATTTTGTGTTGTGTTTGATGTGTGATTTAAGCTTTAGTAATGTTTCTTTTACAAATGTGGGTGCCCTTATATTTTGGACATATATGTTCAGAATAGAGACTTCATTTTGATTGACTTTTCTCGTGATGAATATGAAATGTTCTTCTTTATTTCTTTTTATTCATTTTAGTTTGAAGTCTATTTTCTTAGATATTAAAGTAGCTACACTTGCTTGTTTCTTAGGTCCAGTTGATTGAAAAATCTTTTCCCAGCTTTTTACTCTGAGATAATATCTTTGATATAGAGTTGTGTTTCTTGTATGCAGCAGAAGAATAAATCCTGTATTGTATCTATTCTGTTAGCCTGTGTCTTTTTATAAGAAAATTGAGACAATTGATATTAAGAATTGTTAATGACCAGTGTTTGTTAGTTCCTATTATTTTTGTTGTTGTTGTTGGTATTGTGTGCTTATTTTCCTTTTGGGGGATTTGCTGGTGTGAGAGTACCTGTTGCCTATGTTTTTATGGGTGTAGCTAACCTCCTTGGGTTGAAATTTTTCTTCTAATACTTTCTGTAATGCAGGATTTGTTGATAGGTATTGTTTAAATCTGATTTTGTCATGGGATATCTTGTTTTTCTCTGTCTATGGTGATTGAAAGCTTTGCTGGGTGTAGTAGTCTGGGCTGGCATACAAAGTCTCTAGGTGCCTGCGTAATATCTATCCAGGACCTTGTGACTTTCAGAGCTTCTGTTGAGAAGTCACATTTAATTCTTACAGGTCTGCCTTTCTATGTTACTTGGTCTTTTTCATTTGCAGCTCTTTATTCTATCAATGTGGTGTTTTGATTAATATGTGGCCAGGGACCTTTTTCTTGATATAGTCTATGTGGTGTTCTGTAAGCTTTTTGTATTCTCATAGGCATGTCCTTCTTCTGCTTGGGAAAGATATCTATGGTTTTGTTGTGCCTTTTAGCTGGACTTCTCCTCCTATTCCTATTTTTCTTAGGTTTGGTCTTTTAGTGTCCAAGATTTCCTGGATATTTTGTGATAAGAATTATTTGGATTTAAATTTTTCTTTGACTGATTATTCTCTTTACTCTATCATAGCGTCAATGCCTGAGATTCTTTCTTCTGTTTCTTGTGTAGTTCTTGATTATTTACCCACATTTTCCATTTCGAGAATTTCCTTGGTTTGTGTTTTCTTTACTGTCTCTGTTTCAGTTTTCAAGTCTTGAACCATTTCTTTTACCTGCCTTGGTGTGGGAAGTTCTTCTGTATATGTGTTGCTTTTATTGATTAATAAATTAAAAAAATACTGCTTTAGGCTGAAATAAGGCAGAATTGAGGTAGGCAGAATAACTAAACTAAATACTGGGAGGAAGTAGGTAGAGTCAATGAGAAACCATGTAGACACCAGAGGAAAAAGATGCGAGCCACTAGCAGAACCTTGCCAGTAGGTCTCGAACCTCATGGTAAAATATAAAATAATAGGGATGGTTAATTTAGGATATACAAACTGGTTAGCAATATGCTTCAGTGATTGGTCAAACAGTGATTTAATTATTATAGTTTCTGTGTGGTTATTTTGGTTCTGGGTGGCCAGGTTTGAAGGAGCAGCCTCCGAGTACACTACATGATTGTTTTCTCTTGACTTTCTTTGATTTCTTTAATAGATTTGTTTCCTCCAATGTTTTGTTTGTGTTTGCTTCTACTTCTTTAAGGGAATTTTTCATTTCCTCCTTAAGGATCTCTTTCTATCATCTTCATAAAGTTATTTTTAAGGTTGTTTTCTGTTGAAATAAGAGCTGCGGAGCTGCGTCCCCAGCACCCGGCCGCCTGCATGGCTAGCTTAGCTTATGACCCGAAATAATTACACGGAAACTGTATTCTTTTAATCACTGCCTGACCCATTAGTTTCAGCCTCTTATTGGCTAGCTCTTACATATTGATCTAACCCATTTCTATTAATCTGTGTAGCCCACAAGCTGGCTTACCAGGAATGATCTTAACCTGCATCTGTCTGCAGTGCGGGAACCATGGCGACTCCCTGACTCAGCTTCTTTCTCCCAGCATCCTGTTCTGTTTTCTCCGCCTACCTAAGGGCTGGCCTATGAAATGGGCCTAGGCAGTTTCTTTATTAATAAGAAATCATTCCCACATCAGTTTTCTTATGCTTACATCTTGCTGTCATAGAACTACTAGTTTGTGGTGCTGCCATATTGCTTTTCATGTTGTTGAATGTTGTTCTTACACTGTCATCTACACATCTCTCCTTTTACTTGGTGCAGGTTAGGTGTAGTTGGGGCCTGTGACTCTGGTGATGGCTTCCCCAGGTGCAGGAAGAGCCTCTGATGGTCCCTGATATGATGTTGTGGGGAATAATTGGGGCTGTGGGGAGGATCCTGCCATGTCTCTTCAGCTTCAGTTTGTGGGGGAGGGGTTGTGATATCAGAGACCCCTTTTCTATATAATCCATCCCTGTCTCACTGACCTTCAGCATATTGAGCAGTACTATTACTAAACATACACACATACACACACACACACTCACACTCATTTATTTTCTTTATGTGGACTGGTTTAAAATTTTGATTCCTTATGGATAAGTAAATATGGATATGTCTACCTATCTGTACTTTTGAACCATAATCATATTAATCCTGCTGAATATTTAATTATCAATGCAAGATGTCCCAGACATCACAGTTCCTCTGGTGCAGTAACTAGCAGTACAGGATGATGGGTCTCTAAATGATTATTATGACAAAGGCTTACCTTGTTCTCCTGATCCATCAAGCAGTTAAAGCAACATTAAAACATAAGTGGTTTAAGATTCTGAATTGTAGCAAATCTAGTCTACTCTGATTGATGAATGTTTTATGCTACTTATTATCTATAAAAATGACCATTAGTCATTTCTTAGTACCTAATATTACTTTATTCTATACTTATCAAACATTTCCCTGCTAGTAAATGACCACACAAGTGAAGAATGTATTTTTGCAGGCCTCGTTCAGAGGTTATAACCCCGAGAGAAACTCTGGCAGAAGAAATATGAACAGAAGTGAAGTTTGTTGTTTTTGAGCCTCTCTCTTACAGACAAAGTCCTTTGTTCTGGCTAGGACCTAAAAAGAATGATTGTATCCTTAACTAAACAGTGAGAAGAAATATCCTCTTGATGACAGAGCAAGGAGAAAAGAGAAACTGGATTTCCTGACACAAAGAACTCTTTTTTGCCTAAGCTATTGTAGGTTAAAATTAAATCATGTATCTTGTGTAAGATAATGTTATTTCAGGTTGATATTACAGTACTTAAGCATGTATCCTCACCAATATGACATCACTTGCTAACATTCTCATTCTTTTGTTTGAGTGGAGTCTTCTCGCACTTTCCTAATACATGTACACACACTCTTATCTGCTCACACATATGCTAAGTAATGATATGTTTTATGAGAATATATTTTTTCTTATTAATTCATGTTTCCATAGTTTAGTTTAATGCCTATAATTCTGTAAAAGATCTTGGTAATCACTGAATCAGTTACCATAAGTAATTATTATTGAATCTTACTATTCTTTATGTCACCAAGCTTGGCATTCTACCATCCACCAACATTTTCTTAGGCTTCTAATATTTCTTCTGCTTGTGATAGAATTCAATGTCTTCTTTTTTATTCAATTTTATTCAGTTACTTTATGGAAAAAATTCTGGAATTATGCATCTTAAACTTATTTGCCACTGGGTGGTGGGGTGCATGCCTTTAATCTCTGTGACCCCAGTTATCATACAGTAGTGTTTCCAATTTTACACCTTAAAAATTGTACATATTTAAAACCCTCAAAAGCTAGGTGATGAGAGCATTCCTTGAAATCAAGTTATGTAGCTCCATAACTTTTTGAATTAAAACATTATTTGGTGTACTTGGTCTTCTTCAAAATATTGGAGAGAATCTTGCAGAATTTTCAATGACAATGATCTTGATGAGGCAGTGGCTAGTTTGAGATGGTTGAATCCTGTGTCTCTGGAGGTAAAGTATCCCAATGTGAATGAGATGGCCTCATGGTTCTCAGCAAGATCTGCTACAGGTCTGAAAGTAAACACAATCTAATCTAACCAGTTCAAATACAATAAAACCAAATACAATATCAGATAAATGGTCTGAATCTCCTTCCTTTTCCAATCTTACTTATTTCATATCCAGTAGAAGTGAAAGAGAGATGAGAACAATGATACCTGACTCAGATCAGAGCATGTGCCAAAAAAGCGACCAGGAAATCAGCTTATCTGACCTTATTCTATTCTATGCCACTCTTCGAACTTAGTTGCCATAGGTCCCTGCTAGCTATAGACAGGTAATGATTTGAGGAGTCTGGCAACTGACTTAAGCAGTTCTAAGAAGATTTGGTTAACGAGCTCAGTTTTAAAGGACCCTAATTTAATCAGATGCTCACAACACAAATTAACATATAAACAGATAGGAAATGATTCTAAGTAGGATATGAGACAAAGCATACATGCTGAACTCAACTCTATTTCCTACAATATTTCACTAAAATGTGTTTAACAATCTGTACAGCATGGAGACCCTTGAAAAACAGGTGACCATTTCATTTACTTATTGTAAAATTCTCTTTATTTTTAGAACTTCATATATGCATACAATAAAATATGACAATATCTAATCCTCACCTCCTCACAATAACTCCTCTCCTATTCTCCCAACACATCCCTTCTGAGTTCAGGTCTTTTTCTTTGACAATCCACTAATTTTATTTAGTGCTGTTCACACACACACACACACACACACACACACACACACACAAAAACACAGTTAATTTAAGTTTTAAAATGTGTAATTTATAATTTTGTAATGTTTATCTTTTATAATGATAATTATTTTAATTATTTTTCTAACAATGATCAATTTTTGATATAGATTGTGGAATGTATGTGTTGAATACAAGTTTTCAGACTCATCATGTCCAGATTCTCATCCCTAATTGCTAACATGCTTTCTCTTACTCAATACTAAATTCCAAAAATCCTAACAACTAATTTTATACTTCACATCACTTAAAAATGTATTCAAAATGAGGCTGATATTTATTACTTAAGTAATCAAAATTAAAGAATAACAAGTGAATATTTTTTTAAAAAAATATCTTTTACAACAACAAACCATGAGTGTTTCAGTGAGTTAAGATTGGTATACTAATCAAGCCCAAGCCCCTTAAGTTTGCATGAAAAAGATGTAGAGGTTTTGAAAAGTGAATTTGTACAGAGAGGAACGTACACCCAAATCTACAGATACTGGCACAGCATGACACAAGCCACATGTTACTGATATAAGCCCATCCCTACACACAGTTTAGAATGGCCAGCATTTCCTTTAACAGCCCCTCTGTCAATGGATGCTTTGCAGAAATACATGATCAGGACACAGTGTTGTGAAATGAATGGCTTTACCAGCCAGGGGACTGGCCCTATGCCCTTGATCATTAGGAACAATTTACGTGCAGAACATCAGTGTGCCAGGCCCAGTGAGGGATCATTTAGAGTAATGGAGACAAGAGATTAATCACCTGGACACTGCAGAGCTTTACCTCTGCAGCCCCATTCTCAGTACACACACAGTTGAGCCTGTTCACGTGCACCAACAATATCTAGAACTATATCTTGAGCCTTTGGGGTCTGGCATGACATCCCCATCTAAACACAGGGAGGACCAATCTGCTTAATAGTATTGAATTGCCCAGTGAAAAGTCATTCACAGGTTTTTCAATTCTCCCACAGATTTCTCAATCCTTTATACACAGTAATTTGAATCACAGTAAGCCTTGAGACTAGATACTCTCTGGTTCCATTCTTTTTTAAATAGTATTTTTATTATTTCTTTGAGAATTTCACACAATGTATTGAATATATATTTAGTCCCTCCTGCAAGTCCTCTAAGAGCTATGTTAGCCACCCTCACATCCCTATTCAACTTTTGTTTGTTTCCATTGAGAACATTTTCTGTTGCTCAACTACTCAACCACCCTCAAGGGTGGATCTTGGCATGGAGTGTGGTCAGCCTATCAGAGATAACATGACTAAACAGTGTCCACTACCCTCAAGCATTTGGTTAGGTTTCCATTACCAGATATGGTAGTCCTCTTCATGAGCAGGTATAAATCCTATTAGAGAGCTGTTGCTTACTGTCAAAGGTATGCATGCCACTGCTACACCCTTAGGGTTATTGTACAATGCTGTTCATCATTGTGGTTAATAGTCATGATAACTGATAAGGACTGTTGATTGCTTACCTCCTTTGGAAGCTTCCATGGTGCTGTCTGATACCATGAAATCTAATACTTAGGAGAGAGGCATTCAGATTCGTAACAGCACAGAGGCCTATTGGTCCTGTGTCTGAAGTGATTGTTGTCTTCAGCAATAAAGTCTCAAATTCCACCCTTGATTGGTGACCAGGAGTAATAACAAGGATCTGTAATATTTTGGGAGTCTCTTTGACAACCTTGACCAGCAACTTGAAAGCATGCCTGGTATTGCTATTTATTTATAGTTTTATTTTGTTGTTTTGTTATTAGATAATTTTTGGACATAGCATTGTCACAGCACCTCAGAAAATTTCTCTTAAGCTATATCTGCATGTTTATAAACAGGCTTACATATTTTTAACTCCTTGGTATTAAAGTCATAGATATTGGAGGAGACTCTACAACCATTATTTTACTAAACCAACATAATTCCTAACTGCATTCCATATATTTGTCTTTGTAACCATTTATAAGCATAGTCCTCACCTTTTATTGAGAACACGTTTCTTTGCAACAGATGAAAGAGACCATTGCAGAAAGCCACATTCAATGAAAATGCAAAGTTATAGAGTGCAGCTGAAATGAGTACATTTACAAAACAATTCCCACACACATAAATCTCAGAAAATATTGCAGAAAGGGGTATGGAAAATTGTATGAGCTGAAGGGTCAGGCAGTTTGCTATGAAGTATCTTTTAGAAATGCCAAAAGCTACCCACATGAAGTGTCATCAACATAACTGTCTATACATGACCCGAACAAAGACAATACCAGTAAACATGCTAAGATGAAAAGGGACAAAGCTCAAGGGAAGCTCAACTCTAGAGAGAAATTATAGGAAACTATGGAGAGCTAAGAGCGAGTAGACAACAATAACAACAACAAAAAAACAAAACAAAAATGAGACCATGAATTTTAAAGTAAAGGAAGAATTGAAATAACCATAATAGTAAAACTAAAAATGAAATAATAATAATAATAATAATATTAAATAAAAAAATAACTCTCTCACAGCAGCTATCAAATGTCATAGCTCCTCAGTCAACAGAGGAACTTCATGCACTTCTTTTCCCCTCTATGATGGAATTTGTATGACTTGAGTTTGCACAGGTCTTATGCAAGTTGTTGCAAAAACTTTATTTCAAATTTGCAATTGCCTGGTTGTGTTCAGAAGAGTTTCCTGGAGATTATCTACCACTCTGTTTTTCTCATTTTTTTTTGAAAATTTTTTAAAAAAATTATTTATTTATTAAAAATTTCCACCTCCTCCTCTCCTCCCATTTCCCTCCCATTCCCCCACTCCCTCTCCCCCTCTCTCTCCAGTCCTAAGGGCAGTCAAGCCTGGATGGAGAGGGGAGTACCTTGGACTTCCCACTCTGTTTTTTATAATCTTTCTACTCCATCTTTACAATGATGCCTGAGATTTGGGGGAAAGAGTGTTATTATATACTTCCCATGTAGGGTTGAGCATTCCATGAAAGCTTCCTTGTTACACTTAGACCAGGTGAGGCTCTCTATGCTGTTGATATACAAAAGAGTTCAATAGTAGCCTGCAATGAAGTATAGCAAAGATTTTTTTTTTTAATCTGGGGATAAACTCAAAGAAAGAGTAGCAATCCACAGTCTTCAGCATTCACTGAGAAATGAAATCCAGCAGCCAAGAGGCCCATACATGCTTTTCATCTGCATTTATAGTACATGAGATCATGCCCAAAGTGGGCCAGTATCTTAAATGATATTGGCTGAAGGAGTTCCCACAGCACTGTGTGAATTATCATCCACTTTTCTGGTGAGGGATAAAAGACACACTGATCTTTGAGTTTAGCAATAAGTCATCATGAGTCATTTTAATACTGTGTCCATTTAGCACAACAATGGAACTAAGGCTCTTCCATGAGTTATGATATAGCTAGCAATATGACCTAGGCTCTTAACAGTGTCATTAATAGGTTACATTTTATTATTGACTTCTTTCCTTCAGTAGAGCAGGATTAGTTCTTCCAATGACTACTTTTGTTAGCTGTGTCCTGCATTTCCAGTCCTTCTCAGCATCTCCATTATAATTCAGCTCTGAACTCTGAACAGCACTTTCCTGTGCTTTTTTTTTCAGAAATTAACAAGTATGTTCTGCTGGGAGCCTTGCTCCTAATGTGTCCAATGACCCGAAATGGATGTATAAAGTCATCAAGAACAAAGAAAACTCTGACCACCTGTTTCAAACAAGTGGCCCCTGACAGCCTGGATCATTTTTATTTATACAGTATCAAAAGTTTGAATGAACCATTTTACAATCTTATTTTTTCCTTGTTACTAATAATAATTACAGTAATTTACCACTTTGCTCCCTTACCTTATTCCATTTCCATCCCCCAACTTTCCCACTGGTAATCATTACCTACTTGATTTGTAGCTTTAATGTTAGAAATAAAAGCATTATAGCAAGCAGCAAAGGAAGTTTTCTAACTAGGCACACCTACAGTGGAACAGTGTGTCTAGCTGGCAGCATTTACAGTTACAGTGTCATGCAAACTAAAAGGGAATTTTGCCTCTAATGGTAAATGTTTACCTCCAGCCAAATCTAAAAATTCCCAATCAACTCATCAGCCAAAGCTGAGTCAATTCATTCTTTATTTTATGGTGTTCTATCTCCTATGGTGCATAAACCAGGTTTTTTCATATCATCCTGTAAACTACATAAAAGCTTATTCTTAATAGTTGGCATTGCTTATCCCTTGTTCTCGTGTCTCCTTCCATTCTGTTGACTTTTCAACATTCCAGAGTGTCAACAACTCCTGCAGTATTGGTACAGCTTTTAGAAATGAGGGCATTATAGGTTTCTATGATTCTTCCTCATTTCATGTTCTTAGACTATTACCAATAACTTTTTAGATCATCTACTATTAGCATTTCTTCTATATTCATGTGGTTGAAATAATTCTCTCCAAAAGAGAGATTCAGATTTGTAATATCATGAACTAGTGTCACAAGGTGCATTGAAAAGGCAGCATCCTGTTCTTAAGAATTCTAAATTCATGGTTGCACTTGAAACATCAAAAGCTTTAGGAGCTGACTCAGTTCCTTTAAAAAATGCATACTTTTAACAACATTCCTTCCAGCTCACCCAGAGGAGAGTCATCAGGGGAAAGTTTTCCTAATGCAATAGCCATTTCATCTATTGCTCTAAGAAAGGCAACCAGCAATATGATCTGTGGAAAGAGAGCAAGGAGAGCAGGTAACACATATGTTCCTGGTGTCATTCCTAGAATTATCGAGTGAACTATTCTTTTGCCTTGCAAAAAAAAAAAAAGAGGGTTAAATTCTCCATGGCCTTGCTTCAAGGACAACTTGTTTGTATTATTCTCAGGTCCCCCAAAGAAGTCACCTGGCTTTCAGCAATGCTTCACTCACTTCAGTTTGGATGTATTGTTTACAGTGATGCTAAACCATTTGCCTAAGATCTCATATCAGCTATAATATTAACATCATTTAGCTCTTATCATATTTCCCTTTACAGACCCATAAATTTCTTGTATTCAAACTTGTAAAAATAAATGGAGCTTGTAGTTTCTATTCTTTACCACATTGTTCACTTTCAACTAAATCTACATAACTTGTTTCTTCCTACTTTGGAGTCTACACACTTTATCATATATTTGGCCCTTCTAGCAATGTTCATTGTTTAACTGTGTGAACCAAGAGAATTCTTTTCTGACCTAGTAGATTATATCTTTCCAAGCACCTATAATACACATGTACATACATCACATAAAATATACTTTGATCTCCTATAGTTTCTTTTCAATATTTTGGTTAAAAGTAATTTAGTATAAGCAAAAATTTTGTGTGTGGTTTTTATTAGAATGTGTTGTTGATGGGAAAAGATACAGATGTCTTGTGTATATTACTATGTAGCCATTACCCTGTTAACTGTGTAATCCACATACAATGAATACAACATGTGCAAAAGTGGTTCTTAACCTTCCTAATGCTACAGCCCTTTAACACAGATTCTCCTGCTGTGGTGACCCCCAAACATAAACTTATTTTGTTGCTACTTCATAACTGTAATTTTGACACTGTTATAAATCATAATGTAAATATTTGATATGCAGGATATCTGATATGCAAACTCTGTGAAGGAGCAGTTTGACCTCCAAAGGGGTTGTGACCCACAGGTTGAGATCCACTAATGTAGACTAAACATAATGAATTCTGTGAATCTACCTTCAAAAATGAAAGGGTTGACTCTTCTACAGTGACTTGTCACTCTGCTCCAGAGTATTTCTCTCTAAGGCACTTTATCTCTATAGAAGACTGGATCTTATCTGAGAAGTGACAAACAAAATTTTGCCTTTCTTTTTGTATGGGTAGGTAATCCCATGAGAGCGAGAGCACCTATGGAGTGGTGGAGCTTTGTTAATGTGCGTCAAACTCTTATTAATGATATTGGCTTGTATAAGGAAGATAATCAGCTGTTTTGTGAGGTGAAAATCCAAATCCAGCTTCTATATAAACAACATGCCCTTGGGAGAGTCTGTTCTTTTTGTAAATTTGACTCTCTGGCAACAAATCAGAGGGCCATGGAGGCAGACATGCCCCTAAACAGGTTCATGTTCTATGTCTCTTCCTGATCAATGACACATCACACAAAATTATAGATGGTATAATAAAATGACTTAGCAGATAACATTTTTTATAAGTCTCTGTAGAAGAGAGAAAAGCTATCTCTGATGAAGGTTTCTTTGTAATGGCAACTACTGCTCCATGACATGATGTAGTCTGTTCTCAAAAACAACTCATAGGACTGGTTTCCAAGGATAGGATTTCAAATCTAGGTTAGCTCAGCATAGAGTGAAGCCCCAAGATCCTTGCCTTTGTATTCATAGAAGCTCTATTCTCCTTTATGAAACTGAAGAGGAAAGGAACAGATCAGTTTTTTTTCAGATAGTTAATCATTAATTCCAGGATGTTCATAGGCAATACTTCTCCCTTACCATTTCTAGCATGCAGTGTAGGACATTTCTATGGAGAAAGAGGAGAGAGAGAGGGGAGAGAAAGAAAGCTGAAAAAGTAAATTCAAATATTTGTAAGTAATAAGCTCAGGATAAAACACTGACACAATTATTCTCCTCCGTTATTGTAATCAGAATTAGGGCAGAGTGGAAAGAGATTTAGTTTTCATTGTGTGAGTTAAAGGATATATAAGTGATGTGTGTTGAAAAGTCAAGGCTGCAGGAATAACTCACACCATGAGCTTCTGGACAAGAAGTTAGGCTGCATATCCACATAGTTTTGCTGTTTAGAAATTGAAAATTGCCACTTTGAAATGCGTAGGTTACAAGAGGGAAGGAGACTTGCTTTCATAATAGTGAAGAGAGTGAGAGATAAAGACAGACAGACAGACAGACAGTATCTTTTTCTCCTCTCCTAAAGAAGTTTGCTACCAGAGCTTTGGAAACAATGGGCAACACATGGAATTTCATACTTTAAAGTAAGAAATAGTTCCTAGCTCTTAGGCTGCAGTACAGAGTGCAATTTTTTTAATTAATTAATTTATTTATTAAAGATTTCTGCCTTCTCCCTGCCACCACCTCGCATTTCCCTCCCCCTCCCCCGATCAAGTCCCCCTCCGTCATCAGCTCGAAGAGCAATCAGGGTTCCCTGACCAGAGTGCAATTTTTTATTCAGAGATGGCAAAACTGGGCCTGGAGTAATTTGATACCTCTGGCAATTGTCTGACCAGGATTTATTAGCTGAGGCTGCTCTGAGAGCACACTGCTCATGGTCTATCTCTCTAGAAGGTAATGTTGCCTCTTCTGAGAAAGTTCTCTGGACAGAAGTATAAAACCCATGTCTTCTGAGATTCCTCTGACCATTCCATTTCTGACTATGTCCTAAGATTGACCTCATTTCCACCACGTGGATTTAAGCCAACATAATCTCATAGGAAGAAAGGTATCTCCAATATTTTTATATGCAAAGGAAGGGGGCAATAAATACTAATAGCTTAAAATTCCCAGTTCCATTTTGTGCCCATTCTTATGAATTTTTGAAGATAGTTTAGTTCTTTGAGTCTTATTTCCTCTCTAGACAAAGTAATGTCTTGATGATTGTCATAGAATTGAATGAGACTTATAAGAGGAAATTTAGGTCCTGATGGAGGAAGGTCATTGGTTAAAAAATAAAGAAACTGCCTTGGCCCATTTTATTGGTTAGAACATAGGTGGGTGGAGTAAACAGAACAGAATGCTGGGAGGAAGAGGATGTGAGCTCAGAGACGCCATGCTCCCCTCTCCCAGGCAGATGCGATAGCTCTGCTCTCTGAAGCAGACGCGATGGAGCAAGCCGCCAGGGCAGACATGCTGAATCCTTCCCGATAAGACCGGTGCTACACAGTTTATTAGAGATGGGTTGATCGGGATTTCAGAATTAGCCAGTAAGGGCTAGAGCTAATGGGCCAAGCAGTGTTTAAATGAATACAATTTGTGTGTTGTTATTTCGGGGCATAAGCTAGCCAGGTGGCTGGGGTGCTGGGGATGCAGCCCCGCCGCTCCTATTACAACAATCTCCCAGGTTGTTTAGTTTGATAGTGGGTTCTACCATTTGATATTTATCAGTTCTTGCTTTACCAATCATGTTTTACTGTGCAAATATGAACCACCACAAATAACAGTAAGTGCTTAATAGTTACAGGTCTCTGAGGGTCTCAGTTGATCCTGATTTGGTCTATCCAAGTTGTCAGCACAATGACATTCACTCCATAAATTACGTGTCCTTCTTTTTTTTTTTTTTCGAGACAGGGTTTCTCTGTGGTTTTGAAGCCTGTCCTAGACCTAGCTCTTGTAGACCAGGCTGGTCTTGAACTCACAGAGATCCTCCTGCCTCTGCCTCCCGAGTGCTGGGATTAAAGGCGTGCGCCACCACCGCCCGGCTTATGTGTCCTTCTTAAATCAACAATTTGCCCAGCAGTATTCTTCTTATGGATCTTGTAAGGGCACATGAAATCAAGTAAGGGCAAGATTAGGGTCTTAAAGCCAAGGCTGAGGGCCTGTGTTCCAACTTTCCACCCTTAATTCACTATCCAAGGAAAAGCTATGAATGAAAAGGAAAGAAAATAGTGGGACTATTGATAAAAATCTGTCACAGCTATTGGGTTTTCAGAACTTATCCCCATGTCGAGAAGGAAAATCTACCATAGCAAGTAAAATGTAAGTCTCATATCTCTATTCCTAAGAAATAGAGGAAAACATTTAATCCCCCTGTTTCTGCTACAGAACTGTGGAAAATAAATTAAATGGACTCTATTAGATCATTTTTTCCTTGACTAAGTAACTTTAAGGTGGAAAGATTGATTTTGGCTTATGGTTTCGATAGATATTCCCATCATCATGGACACATGGCAACCAGTGCATAAACGGTCTGGTCATGTTTCTTCTGTAGCTTGGATACACAGAAAGGACAAGGGAAATGATGATGCTAACAAATCTCTAGGACCACTTCTATCGACCTACATCCTCAGCAATGTTCTTCCTCCTTAAGTTCCTACAATTTTTCAATACAACAGTAAATATTCAAACACATGACTCTACAAAGTACATTTCATATTTAGGTTACAATACATATTTACACATGTTCATTCTATCCTAGAATATTGATTTCTTTTTTAATGGTTGTATTTCTGGAAAACACTTTAAACCAATCTTTTCATTGAGCAATGGATACTTATAGTGCAAAATTCAAAGATCTCTGCATAAACATTAAAAATATATTCCTCCTTTGCCCAACCCCCCCTTCACACAGCTTTTACCCATGGAGTTTTGAGAATATTTCCATTATTGTTTTTTCCATAAATATATACTCTAAGTTTTGACCTTTCCTCTACATTTAACATTCCTGGTAAAGGTATTTGTGATAATGATGATGTTGTTAGATCCAGGATAAGTTAACACTTACTGCTCACTAAATCTGCACTTTAAGCTGTTTAACAGAAAGGATACAAGCTACAGTAATGAAAACAGCCTGGTATTGGCATAAAAACAGACAGGAGGACCAATGGAATTGAATTGAAGACCCGGATATCAATCTACACACCTACAAACACCTGATTTTTGGCAAAGAAACAAATTATATAAAATGGAAAAAAGAAAGCATATTCAACAAATGGTGCTGGAATAATTATATACCAATACATAGAAGAATGATAGATCCATGTCTATGACCATTCACAAAGCTCAAGTCCAAATGGATCAAAGACCTCAGCATAAAATCAATCACACTGAACCTCAATGAAGAGAAAGTGGGTAGTACACTTGAGTGCAATTGCACAGGAAATCCTTCCTAAATATTACCCCAGTAGCATAAGCACTGATAGCAACAATTAATAAAAGGGACCTCCTGAAAGTGAGAAACTTCTCTAAAGTCCATAAGACAAAACAGAAGCCTACAGAATGAAAAAGATTTTCACCAGCCATACATCTGACAGGTGGCTGATCTACAAAATATAAAAAGAACTCAAAAACTGATCATCAAAAGAACAAATAATCCAATAAAAAATTGGGGTACAGACTTAAACAGCGAGCTCTCAACAGAGGAATATAAAATGGCTGAAAGGCACTTAAGGAAATGTTCAACATCCTTAGCTTCTAGAAAAAAAGCAAATCAAAACAACTCTGAGATTCTATCTTACACCTGTCAGAATGGCCATGATTAGAAACACTGATGACGGTTATGCTGGAGAGGGTGTGGGGTAAAGGGAACACTCTTCCATTGTTGGTGTGAGTGCAAACTGGTACAGCCATTTTGGATATCAGTATTACAATTTCTAAGAAAATTAATAAACAACTACCTCAAGACCGAGCAATACCACTTTTGAGTATATACCCAAAGTATTCTCAATCATACCACAAGGACATTTGCTCATGTATGTTCATAGCAGCATTATTTGTAATAGTCGGAAACTGGAATCAACTAAATGCTCCTAGACCGAAAAATGGATAAAGGAAATATGGTACATTTACACAATGGAGTACTACACTGCGAAAAAAAATATATCTTGAAATTTGCATGCAAATGGATGAATTTAGGAAACATCACATTGAGTGAGGTAACTTATACCCTAAAAGGCAAATATAATATGTACTCATGCAAAAGTGGCTTTTTGACACAAAGCAAAGAAAAACCAGCCTTCAATTCACAGACCAGAGAACTTAGACAACAAAAGGATGCTAGGAGAGACATACATGGGTCTCATCTAAATGGGAAGTAGAAAAAGGCAAATCCTGGTAAATTGTGAGCTCAGGGGTCTTTGGAGAAAGTCTAAGAGATGGGGCAAGAAGGGACAGGAGAGGAGAAAATTATATAGCTCCATAGAAACAATAAAAAGATTGAAAAAGAAAATAGTGGAAATTCAAACTTTGTATTTCAAATGCCTGTGACTTTACTTTGCTCCATACACAGGCTGGGACTTGTGGTTTCTGGAATTCAGATTCCAATCTGTATTCTTAAAAAATCCTTCAAATCCCCCCTTTGGTAGACTCTTAAACATTATGTTGATCAAGTAAAATAGTTTTCAGAAACTATTCTTTCCTTTTCAGCTTGGGGGTACAATATAACTTACTACTCAACTTTGAAATTTGCTGTGAGCTTTGGTGAGATCAAAGCTTTAGTGAGCCATTGAGTTCTGGAGTGGTTTCATGCATGTGAAACACAATATTGGACTGATGTAATAAATAAACTAAACAACTTACCATCGCATTTGTAGATTCCATCTGTGAGAATTTTACTTGCAATAGCCTATTCCTCTGAGATATCTTTTTCTCTTAATTATTTTCATTGCATGTTGAAAACATAATTATAAAGGAAGTGCATAATCAAAATAAGATAACATAGACTTAATTCCTGTCCATCTGGTGATCACCATGGGTTTATTGTTTATACTCCAGTCTAAAAATATTTAATTGTATAGAGTATTGCATGGATTTAGTGTGAATTCTAAATTGATATTTAAATTGTACTCAGTGGATGCTTCTACTTTATATTACATGTTTTTGTAAAAATGTTACAACTACCTTTTGAGATGAGGTATTGTCTTTATCTTATTTTATGGATAATGAAGCTGAGGATCAGAGATGATAATTCATTTTTCTTACAGTTAAATGTCAAGCAGCAAACCAGGCTTCTGTTTCTAGATTCTGGACCTTCCCCATTCTATTGTATTTCCTAGATGATTGCTGAAATTTTTTCAGCTTTCTTTTTATGACTTGTTCAGATATGTGTCTAAGTAACAGAAATGTTTTTGTCTAGCTCAGCTCTTTCCAAAGTATAGGATGCCCATTTAGGATGGTTCAGAAGGTAATAGTTGTGGGAGAGTTCTCTGAAGACACTGAACAAGAAAACCATTTCCTTCTGAAATATGTTTAAATGTCAAGGAAAAATCTCTCAACTGGGTGCTAACATCTTCAATACTTCTAATACTTGCCAATCTTCTTGTTTCTCTACTCTTTATTTAAAAGCATATTACAGATAGAGCAGGTTTCTCTGTTAAGACAGGCCTCTCATAAGTCAGAGCTTCTTATTAGAATTTCATTAGGAGATGTTTTCATTATTTTGCCATTGTCTTTTCATTAAAGCATGGATTTCTGGCTTCCCAGTGACTGTGTAGTTTAAAGTTCTCTCATAAAGGGTATTCATTTATCCTGTGATAACTGATTTAAGGGAAATGAGTAAAGAAATAGTCCGTTTTATGAATGACAGACACCATGAAGGAGGTAGTCGAATGAAAATACTTCATTAAGTACTAATTTATAGGATTATATTTTCCTTTTTTTTTTTTTTTTGGTCTGGCAGAATCTCTTCCACCATGCCAGGTACTCAATCTGTATTTCACTGACAAATGACGCAGAGACAGTTTAATAGTTAATGAAATATTTACTTTTATTTTTTTAGAAATTCTAAATCCTTTCCCCACACCAATGGTTGGTATGAGACCAATTATGTTTTAAATAAGGACTAATTGGCCAGTACCCAGGCAGGAAGTATAAGTTGGACAACTAGAAAGGAAGTAGAGGCAGGTCAATGAGAACAGGAAAATTCTGGGAAGGAAGAAACCCATTCCTCCCCAGTGCTGTCCAGACACCAAAGAAGCAGGATGTGTCCTACCCTGCTGAAAAGGGTACTGAGCCATGTGGCTAACATAGATAAGAATAATGGGTTAATATATGTTACAAGAGTTAATAAGAAGTCTGAGCTAACGGGCCAATCAGTTTATAACTTATTTAGATCTCTGTGTAATTTTCTTTGGGACTTGCCAGCTGTGGGAACTATCAGGACAGAAACCAACAAGCAGGCCCTCATGTTACAAATGGTGATTACCAGATGGACAGAAATTAAATCTGTGTTATATTTTATCAATTACTTACCTTCTTTATAATTATGTTTTCAATATGCCATGACAATGATTAAGAAAAAGGGATATCTCAGCGGAATACAATATTGCAAGAGAAATCCTCACAGATGGAATCTATAGGTGTGATGGTAAATTGTTTAGTTTAATTATTACAACAGTCCAATATTATGGTTCACATGTTGTGTATAAAACCAGTCCAGAACTCAGTGGCTCACTAAAGCTTTGATTGTACCAAAGCACACAGTCAGTTCCAAAGTTGGATGGTAAGCCATGTTATACCCCCAAGCAGAAAAGGAAAGTACAAATACACTAATCAGGATGGCAGAAATCCTGGGTCCTCTGATGTTGTGTGTCTGCGTATAAATTATTCATGCTGCCTGAGTTTCAGAAGGCTTACTTACTATGTAAGAATTTTTAACTGGATTATTTCAATTCAAAGAATATGGGTATTTTCAATATTGCTTGTGTTAAAAGAATCATTTACCATTGATAATTTCAATTTTTTAAAATACATCTGATAATAAAGGGCAACAAGATATTTGCAATAGAAAGTTCATTAGCATGTATTGACAGGATTTGACTACTTTTGCATGTATTGAATGAAAACATTTTGTAAAAATTAAATATTATATGCAAATGATTATAACAAGCCTACCTTTCAAATATTTCATTATCTCCCTTATAGTATATGTGTGTGTTTTCTTGTTTTCTCCCACCACACTATATCCATTAAGTTAGTGCATTGGGAGTTTACCAAGAAAGTATAAAAGAGAATCCTACCTTCCATTAGCATAAATCCCAGAATTCCACCTGTCTGAAAGTTTAAGCTATTAATAGGTGACAAGACTGTCACTAGAAGTTCATTTATAATGTTGTCATTGGAATCTAATGAACATTTAGAAACTCTATTTTTTTTTGAGGAAGAGGAAAAAGGGAAGTGTATTTGTGCTGAACAAAAAGATTTTGTGGCACAATGGTACAGCTTCAAGTGTGCTGAATTTTTCTTTGGCAATTTTTTACTTTCCTTCTTCTACTATAGAACCATGTAATTATGATTATAATGCTATGAAGGAATGGTAGAAGAAACTCAAGAATATTCTCCTTTAGTATGCACATCGTATAGATCTAATAATAGACCAAGAGCAATACAAGGTCTTATTCATAGTCACATGGTTAATTACAGAACTTGTACTAGGCTCAAAATATCCTGACTTCCAGCCCAACATGCTGACATGTTGATGTATGTGACACACACAGAGAATACATACATACATACATACATACATACATACATACATACACACACACACACACACACACTTGGTCATGCATGTAAATGCAGTGATCATTGTGAAGATCAAGTCTAGAAAATTGTGGAGTTTGTCAAATTTTTCATTAGTGATATAATCCTGACCTCTTCCTAACCACTCTTTGCAACAATTGTTCTTCATACTGTCAGTTCTCACCACTTTTGATCTCTTTTTCTGTTGTGTAATAAAATCCTCTGACACTAGATGTAAGGGAAGAATTATCTGTTTGGACTCCCAGTTGGAGAGCTCACTCCTCTACAACAGGGAAACCACAGCAGTAGGAGTTTGAGAAAACAGATCAATTACATCTGCAGTCATGAAGTGTGGAGTGGTTATGGCTCAAGCTCAACCAGCTTTTTCATTTCTCATAAAGAACAGGATCCGCCCCAGGGAATGTTGCCACCCTCCTCTGCTATTACTGCCTCTATTAACCCAATTAAGATATCTCTTCACAGGCATGCCCAAAGCCTAACTTAAAACAAAGCATTTCTCACAGATATGCCTTCTCTCCTGTATGATTCCAGATCATGTCAAGTTTTCAAGTAACCACCCATGCCAACTTGAAGCATAATGATTAATGCTGTAGTATGACATTGTTTGATGGAAGTAAGATTTTTTAAAAATTTATTACCATTTATTAGTTGAAGAATAGGTTTTATTCTAATATTTTGCAGATGTGTATAGTATGTCTGATTATTTTCAGTCCCGTCTGTTGCCCTTTCCTGTCCCTCCAAGCCTTTGTAGTTTTCTTTTATTGTTAGTGTTACATATATATATATATATATATATATATACACGTTTCTATATAAAAACAACATGCTGAGTCAATTTTATTTTACTTTCATGTGTATGTGTACATGTTTAGGGCTGGTGACTTGGCATTAGATAACCAATTATGGAGTTCATTCTAGGATGTGACTGATTCTCTCTCTCTCCCTCTCAGAAGCCATTAATTGCTTGATGCTCTTCAATTAGGTTTGGAGACTGGAGAGATCTCCCTTGGCTGTGGTGGCATATTGTCTGGTGTTGTCAATAGCATGTAATTCATTCCTGGGACTATAAATCCATGAACTACTGCTAAATGATTGGGCAATGGAATTTAGCAGAGAACTTACTACTGTCACCTTCCTAAGCCAGTCTAATTTTTGGCTGCAATATAATTACTTATCCGTATAATGGGTACATGGATAAGTGAAGCTCTCATCTCCTCATCAGTGAAGGTTTGGTTTGCCACAAACAAAGCCCATTACAGAAAGGAACAATTGGTCAAAATTTAGGAAACACATAAACATGAAATTTCCAGTCTGAGCTGTTACACCTAATACACAATCCTATATGTCAGACTTAGGAAACATCATGGAAAAGGATATAGAAAGATTGGAAGAATCTCAAGCTATCTGCTATGAGATTATACCTTCTATATGACAGGAAAGTTGGTATGCATGACATATCAACAACACAGTGGTCTAAATAAAGCTTAAAGTTTGATTGTTTTGGTTTAGAGAGATTTGGTTATTTCTGTAAATTTTATATTCACTGAGGAGTAAGAATAATTTGTCTATATTCCCATACTTTGTAACACATAGTCCTAGACCAAAATATATAACATAGGAGGAAATTGATACTAAAATTAATTGTAAAAACTAGTGATTTTATCAAACTTAATGACTTAGCTATGCCTTCACAAATTGAAGATGAAGTGAAAATAAAATAAATAGCCCTCAGATACTCACCGAGTAATTAGTTTAGAGGTAACTTTATGGTAAAGTATTTTAATGCTATATTACTAAGATAAATATTACTTCTGAAGTAATTCACATATATTCTCCTAGGACCATTCAACTGCTAAAGTATTAAGAAAAAAGGTTGGAAAATTTATGTTCCATAATGAATGTGAATGAAGGCTATTAGAGTTCCCAAAGTCTTTTCTCTGAATGGTCAGGACCGTAGGCTCTTGGAAAAATGAAGGAATGCTAGACAGAAAGTAAACAATACTATGACCTTTTCTAACCTGTCTATCAAACACAAGGTATCAGTGGATTTTTCTCAGGTATGTTCATATTATACCAGTGACAGGTAATAAGGACTAGTTTAACACCTGCATTTCACTCTTTTCTTCAACTTTAGAACTTTGGACAAGTCAATTAGATTGATTAACTTGATTTTATTTGTAGAGAGACAATTATACTTAGTTAATAAGGGTATTGCAAGCTTAGTAAGTTCTTTTTGACAATGATATTTCATATGACAAAATCAAATCAATAGAGAGCAGTAATTAATAAGAGCCATGCCATGGATAGTTATACTATATAACTAATACATCAGGAAAATAAAATCCTTGAAGTACTTAGTCACACTGTATATAACCTGTACTAGATCATAATCAAATTAATATTTACCCACTTTAGACTGAAATTTTCTTAAGGAAATCATACAATCATGTACAATAAATTACATTATTGATGTGAAAATTTGAACTGATTAATATTAATCTATCAATCCAAAGAAACCCTAAAGTATGAAACATAACAATTGCATGTATACATACACACACACACATACATGCGCACAAACACATGAATGGGTTACATAAACCTGACTTTTCACTTTTATATTTTGCTCCCGAGTAAAATAGTAAAAAAAAAAAAAATAGAAAGGTCTAACTATACAGCCAAAAGCATATGTCTTCTCTCTCTCCCTCTCTCACTGTCTCTCTCACTCTCTTTCTTTCTCTCCCCTCTCCCCCCCCCCGTATCTTTCCGTCTGTGTGTGTGTGTGTGTGTGACACACCCAAACATATAAAGAGAAAGCAAGGAATAAAAATTAAAAAAAAAAATAATTTCTCACTTACTCACCAAATCAAACTGGATAGTCTCTTACTACTTAGTATGGAGTTCAAGGTCCTTTAATATGAACCACACCTATATTTAAGTGTTATTTAAGACTATTATTCACATGAATGATGGATTTAAGTCACTGATCTTTTAATAATTCCCTGAAGATATTATATTGTTTCAATCTTGTATGCTGTCTTATTAATCTTATCTTCTCTGAGAAATCCAACTTATTATTCATGATATCTATGACACTTTCTCTGAACATGCCAACAAAACAAAATGATAATTGTGGCCACATACACTAGACTCTCCTGTGTACTAGGTACAGTGCCAGATATTTACACCATGCTCTGTGATTCTCTTCACTACACTTGTCTCATTGATTGTGTATCATATAAATCTCCATCTACCTTGTATCCTCCCAATTTGACATTGGGACTTGAGGAGTAAAGCCATGTTTAATCATATTTAAACTTTAGAGAAGATATCAGAGTAGGATTTCAATCACTATTTGTTAAAAAGGTGAACGGCAGGGTAAAATTGCAATGAATAAGTATTTATTGAATGAGAATAGTATATAGAAGATCCAGATATCTAATTTGAGATTGACCTCTGAATAAAAATTTCTTTTCCAATATAAAATATATGATATAGCTAGCCACACATTCAGATAAGGACCCTAATGCTGGGAAATAGGAATAAAGATGAAGGGCGATGATGTCCAGAATCTCATGAATGTTTAAGCTGGCAGACATCCCTGTCCAACAAAGGATCAGGAACAGATTCACGTGCAATCACACATATGGAGCTATTCCACCTGTTTTAGCAGAATCCCTATGGCTTTTATCAGACAGGACATGAGGATATCTATAAATAATCAGCCAAATGTAAAACCATCTATGCTTCTGGGTTAAATATAGACATTGGATTAACTCCATGGAGGAGGGACAAGTGGTTTCCAACTAAAAGAAATTGTCATAAATTCCATTTGGTGCATGAATATGCACAGTGGATATTTCCTTCCATAAGGACACCAAAATAGCAATTAACTCAAAGCTCATGCTACAACTGTTGCTATTTCCCCTTCTCAATATCTTCCCATCTGGATCCCTATCCAGATGCTGATGTGTCTAAATGTGTCTGTCAGTGACACTTTACAAAACTTTTCTATATATAGCTTCCTACTACTTACTCCCTGGGAGGAAATGTCTATATGGATTATGTACACTTGATTTTTTCCCATTTTATTTTTTTTTCAGAGTAGAATAGTGAATATTACTAACCTATGAATCTTGTCAAAAGCATGCCTTCACCTCTCTACTTATTAGGTGTGGAGTCTTAGCTAAGTTGCTTAAACTTTCTTAGCCTCATCCTTGTATTTTCATGACACAGGAATAATCTCATATACATGGTAGTGAATGGAGATTTAACAAGATATTGTATGTGAATTTTTAAAGTTATTCCTGCTTTACATTTTCTGGTGTCTTCTTAAATTTCTTTTCTCAAAGATTTAAAGTTCCTTTCATATAGGTCTTCCACTTGTTTGGTTAGAATTACTCCAAGGTATTTGATATAATTTGTGGGTATTGTGAAGGGTGTTGTTTCTCTGATTTCTTTCTCAGTCCATTTATCATCTGTGTAAAGGAGGGTTACTGATTTTTTTTGAGTTAATCTTGTATCTTGCTACATTACTGAAGGTATTTATGAGTTGTAAAAGTTCCTTGGTAGAATTTCTTGAGGCACTTTTGTAAACTATCATATCATCAGCAAATAGAGTTTGAATTCTTCTTTTCCAATTTGTATCCTCTTGATCTCTTTTATTGTCTTATTGCTCTAGCTAGAACCTCAAGTACTAGATTAAATAGATATATAGAATGGACAACCTTGTCTTGTTCCTGATTTCAGTGGATTGCTTTGAGTTTCTCTCTATTTAGGTTGATGCTGGCTATTGTCTTGCTGTATATTGCATTTATTATGTTTAGGTATGTTCCTTGTAGCCCTGCTCTCTCTAAGACCTTTACCATGAAAGGATTTTGTATTTTGTCAAATACTTTTTCAGCATATAATGAGATAATCATGTAATTTTTTCCAGTTCATTTATATGGTGGATTACAATGACAAATTGTTGTATGTTGAACCAGGACTGCATCTCTCAGATGAAGCCAACTTGATAATGATGAATGATTTTTCTGATGTATTCTTGGGTTTGGTTTTCCAGTATTTTATTGAGTATTTTTGCATCAATGTTCATGAGTAAGATTGGTCTGTAATTCTCTTTCTTAGGAATGCCTTTGTGTGGTTTGGGTATCAGGGTAATTTTAGCATTGTAAAAAGATTTGGCAATGTTCCTTCTTTGTCTATTGTGTGGAAAAATTTGAGAAGTATTGATATTTGTTCTTCTTTAAAAATATTGTAGAATTTTGTGCTGAACCATCTGGTCCTGGGTTTTATTTTTGTTTGGCAAATTTTTGATTACTGTTTTTATTTCTGTAGTAGTTATAGGTCTATTTAGTTTGCTTATCTGGTCTTTATTTAATCTTGATAAGTGATATTTATCAGAAAATTGTCCATTTCCTTTAAGTCTTCCAATTTTGTGGAGTACAGGTCTTTGAAATATGACCAGATGATTCTCTGGATTTCCTTTGTGTTTGTTGTTATGTCCTGGTGTGCTAATGTGGGGATGACTACATCCACACAAAACCTGAGAAAGCTTGGAAAGGAATTATAGACACAAATAATTGGTAGCTAGCAAGAATGGTACATGAATGACTGTGGTTAACCCATGTGGTAAGGCAGATACTTTGGGTCTGGGTGCTTTCTGCCCACTTGGAGTTAGAAGAAAAGAAGCTGAGAGCATGTCCAGTGCTCAGCACTCCAGCCTGAGCTAGCAACCAGATCTGGTCTGCTAGATGTGTACAGCAGGAGAACATGGTGGATTCCTTCTGTCATGTACTGTACAACATGGAAGATTTAGCTTTTACTCAGATAAAAAGGGTTTATATGCTGCATAGTGCTACCCAGAGTTGAGGTGGTGAGGATGGTTTCCACCCAGAAGTCTTAGAGGTAGTGAACATGGCTCTGCCATGTTGGACTGGGTAAGGTCAACAGGTAGGACTGTGGAGTTAGCCCTAGCCCTACCTGCTTAGCTTTTTTTAAAGGAAAAAAA